>NC_057800.1:290794234-290950756 GCF_018294505.1 Triticum aestivum
AATTTCAGTTTCTTGCTTGCTCTTCGTTTGCGTGCATGAAACAGACCCTCATGCTCAGGTTGATCATGCTCCAGCGTGATCAATAACCTCTCGGGATTGGTTTAGCAATTGCTAAGGCACGACGTCGTCACACGTTCGTAGTCGGATCATGAAAGTCTGTCCACCAAAAACGATAGCCACCATCTCATCGAAAGATTGGGACCCTCATCTCTATCAGTTTGGACCATAGAAGCATGTTTACCTACACCTTTGACATCATTAACAATTCTAATCAGCAAGTCACTCAAGCGTCAATCATGTAGGCATTTCGTTTCAATTGTTTCATAACATTGGCATTGAAATGATCTTGCTTAATGATGTAATTGTCAAATTCATACCAGCATTGACTAGGAGATTTATTATAGGCAATATCACCTTCATCAAACTTTATAAGAGAATTTACGTCTACCACCTGTGGTGATATATTTCTTCAATAGGTGGTAAATTGTTAACATCTTCAGCTTTAACGTTTCGATGAGATAGCTATCGTTTTCTGAGGGAGTCGACTTTGATGATCCGACTATGAATGTGCGAAGACGTCATGCCTTAGCAATCGCTAAACCAACTTCCGAGGGGTTATTGACCATGCCGGAGCACCATCAACCTGACCACGAGGGTCTATTTCCTGCGAGCAAACGGAGAACAAGCAAAAAACTGAGATTGCAATCTGAATATTGTGAATATAAGAGGAAATCTTTATTAATGAAGGTGGGGTTCTATGACGCATTTGTCTGGTCGTTGAACACAAACGAAGTACGCGAAGTTGCAACTGTAGCGAACTTTTAATCTAAACAAAACCCAAAGTCTAAACGATGCCCTAAGGGCTGTATATATGGAGGAAGAGGGGGGAATTTCGTGGCCCTTGGAGGAGGGGTCCAAAACCAACCCTAACTCTTGTTTTCCCACACATACGGACTCTAAAAACAGCCTATACTAAAGTATTTCGAAATTACATGGGCCTGGCCCAATAATAGGGTGACGCAACACCTAGAATAGCCTCTAGACGAAATTTATGAAGTGGCATCTTGTATATTTCGTCCAAGACTTCATGCACTCCTTATGGTGGCTTCAAAGTCCTGAAATCATCAAATTAAACTCCGTTCTTGTTTCCCTTACGCATGCCATCAAATCCATGCTTGTTCTTGCTCCAATGTTCATCCTTCTCCAAGCTAGGCCCTTCATTTGTAAGCAAAACAAATGTATCCAATTTAGGCAGGGGTTGTGGGTGTAACAATGATATTGATGTCCTCATCATCCTCCCCTTATTGAAATGAAGTCGTCCTCGACGCAAGCTCATCTTCCTCACCCAAATAAGGCTTCAAATCTGCAATGTTAAAAGTGGGACTAACCCCAAAATCTGCAGTTAGCTCAAGTTTATATGCATTATCATTTATTTTCTCTAACACCTTAAATGGACCATCAGCACGTGGCATTAGCTTTGATTTGCGCAAATCAGGAAATCTATCCTTACGCAAATGTAACCAAACAAGATCTCCAGGTGCAAACACAATATGTTTTCTACCCTTATCTCCACCAAGTCTATATTTAGCATTCATACACTCAATGTTTTCCTTAGTTAACTCATGCATTTTTAAGATCAATTTTGCACGTTTTTTAGCATCAAAATTACCTTCTCCGAAGATGGAAGAAGCAACAAATCAATAGGTGCACAAGGTAGGATACCATACACAATTACAAAAGGGCACATCTTAGTAGTAGAATGCAATGAACGATTATAAGCAAATTCAATATGAGGCAAGCATTCTTCCCACATTTTCTTATTATTCTTCAGTTTGTCCATCAGTTTGGGGGTGACAAGTAGTACTAAAAAGTAGTTTAGTCCCCAACTTAGCTCATAAACATCTCCAAAAGTGGCTAAGAAATTTAGTATCACGATTTGAAACAATAGTATTTGGCACACCATGCAAGCGAATAATTTCACGAAAGAACAAATCAACAACATTAACAGCATCATCGCTTTTATGACATGGAATAAAGTGTGCCATTTTTGAGAATCTATCCACGACAAAAAATATGCTATCCCTCCCCTTCTTTGTTCGAGGTAAACCTAAAACAAAGTCCATAGATATGTCCTCCCAAGGAACACCAGGTACAGGAAAGGCATATATAAACCATGGGGGTTGAGTCGTGACTTAGCTTTTTGACATGTAGTGCAGCGAGCAACAAAACGCTCAACATCCCGTCTCATCTTTGGCCAAAAGAAATGTGTACCAAGTATATCCTCCATCTTCTTCACACCAAAGTGTCCCATTAATCCTCCTCCATGCACCTCCTGCAACAACAAAAGACGAACGGAGCTAGCTAGAATGCATAGCTTGTTAGCACGAAACAAAAATCCATCGTTAACGACGAACTTGTTCCATGTTCTCCCCTCCTTATAATTCTGCAATACATCATTAAATTCAGCATCATGCACATAGTGATCTTTGATGGTCTCCAAACCAAAAATTTTAAAGTCAAGTTTTGAAAGCATAGTATAAGGACGAGACAATGCATCAGCAATAACATTTTCTTTACCCTTCTTGTGTTTAATGACACAAGGGAAAGTCTCAATGAATTCAACCCATTTAGCATGTCTATGGTTTAGTTTTGCTTGACTTTTAATGTGTTTCAAAGATTCATGATCGGAATGTATAACAAATTCTTTGTGCCGTAAATAATGTTGCCATGTTTCTAAGGTCCGAACAAGAGCATATAATTCTTTATCATAAGTAGAATAGTTCAGACTAGGCCCACTCAATTTTTCAGAAAAGTATGGAACAAGTTTGCCATCTTGTAATAACACACCTCCTAATCCAATTCCACTAGCATCACATTTAAGCTCAAAAGTCTTATTAAAATTAGGAAGTTCGAGTAAAGGAGCATGTGTCAACTTATCTTTCAATACCATGAAGACTTCTTCGTGTGCAGTACCCCAAACAAAAGGCACATCCTTCTTTGTAAGCTCATTGAGAGGTGTAGCAATGGTGCTGAAATCTCTCACAAAACGCCTATACAAACCAGCGAGTCCAAGAAAACTCCTCACTTTGTGTGACCGTTTTGGGCTACGACCAACTCTCAATAGCTTCAATCTTGGCTTTATCCACTTCAATTCCCTGTGGAGTAATAACATAGCCAAGAAAAGATACTCGGTCGGCGAAAAAGGTGCATTTCCCAAGGTTACCAAAGAAATGTGCATCACGTAAAGCAATAAAAACAGCACGTAAATGTTCCAAATGTTCCTCTAGAGATCTGCTATAAATCAATATATCATCAGAATAGACTACCACAAATCGTCCAATGAAAGCACGTAAACTTCGTTCATTAACCTCATGAAAGTACTAGGTGCGTTATTTAACCCAAAAGGCATGACTAACCACTCATATAATCCAAACTTAGTTTTAAATGTTGTTTTCCATTCATGCCCCAACTCCGAGATGTTATTGACCACGCCGGAGCACGATCAACCTGACCACGAAGGTCTATTCCTGCAAGAAATCAAATAAAAAGCAAGAATATGAAAAGCAATCTGAATATTGCGAATATATATGAAGTATTGATAAAGGTGGGGATCCGAAAGCGGTCTTGGTCTAGTCGTTGGACACAAACGAAGTACATGAAGTTGCAATGGCTAAACTAAACACATCCCCCAATTTCATGTGAATTTGATGGTATCCACTACGCAAATCAACTTTGGAGAATATTGTAGAGCCACTCAATTCATCAAGTATATAATCTAGCCTAGGAATAGGATGATGATAACGAATAGTAATATTATTAATGCCTCTACAATCAACACACATACGCGATGTACCATCCTTTTTCGGCACTAGAATAATAGGACAACACATAGACTAAGGGATTCACGTATATAACCTTTGTCAAGCAGCTCCTGGACTTGACGCATGATCTCCTTCATCTCCTCTGGATTGGTACGGTATGGTGCACGGTTGGGTAGCGATGCACCGGGAATTAAGTCAATTTGATGATCAATCCCTCGAATATGTGGTAATCCCGGTGGCACGTCTTGCGGAAAGACGTCAGCGAACTCCTGCAAAATGTTTGTAACAGTCGGAGGCAAAGAGGAAGGCACATCCTCGAATGAAAATAATGCCTCTTTGCACACAAAAGCATAGCAAATAGATTTGCTAAAATCTAGCTCATCAATATCAGATTTGGTGGCAAATAAACATGCACATTTCAATTTAATTTCAGAAGCAACACTAGATGGTTTATTATCAAGCTTCATTTGTTTCTCAAATTCTTTTGCCACAATCTGATTTTCACTCTTATTTTTCTCCTGTTTTGCTTTATTAGCTATATTAATATCATCTTTCCAAATGGAATCAGGAGTCATAGGAAGAAAAGTAATATTTTTATCCTTATGAATAAGAGTATACTGATTGTTTCTACCATGGTGTACATAATTTTTATCAAATTGGCATGGTGTACCAAGTAATAATGAACATGCTTGCATAGGTACCACATCACAATCAACATAATCAGCATATGTAGATATAGTAAAATGCACACAAACAGTACGTGTTACCTTAACCTTGCCGCTATTGTTGAAGCATTGGATGCATTAAGGATGTGGATGCCATCTTGTGGTGAGAGATAGCTTCTCCACCATCTCCATGCTAGCCAAGTTGTTGCAGCTCCCTCCATCTATGATGACGCGAATAGAACGTTCCTTCACAACTCCCTTTGTATGGAACAAATTGTGCCTCTGATTTTGCTCAGCTTGTGTGACCTGCACACTCAAAACATGTTGAGCAACTAAAAGTTCATACATGTCAGCGTCTTCAGGAGCCATGTATTGCGTATCATGATCAGAATCTTCTCCACTGTGTTCTTCATGTGTAATAGGAGCTAAAGTCTCCTCATCATAGTCACTAGCAGACTCATACCCACTAGCAATCATCACACGTTGAGATTTGCATTCTCTCGCATAATGACCTCTTCCCTTACAACGACGACAAATAATATCACTTGTGTGCCTTGTTGATGCCATGGAAGAAGAAGAGCTCTATGCAAGCCCGGCAGGAGCGCCCTTGGCAGATAGTGGTGGTTGTGCCTGCTTTCTTGTATCACGGCTGGAGGTGGCACCTGATGGAGGTGTCAGTGCAGTAGAATATGTGGAAGTAGAGGATGCACGCGGTGTCCATGATGAAGGTCTACCTGCAGAAAAGTTAGTCCGCGGCAATGCTTGTCGATCCTGCACTTCACATTCAGCTTTACAAGCAAGATGGAATAAATGAGTGATATTATTATAGTCCTTGTACTCTAGAATGGTCTGAATCTCTCTATTTAATCCACCCATAAAACGTGCAAGCATAGATTCATTCTCCTCAACAAAACCACATCTAATCATGCCAGTTTGTAATTCCTAATAATATTCTTCTACAGAATTTTTTCCTTGTCTTAAGCGATGCAATTTTTGAAGTAATTCACATTGATAATAAGGTGGAACCCAATGAGTACGCATAGCAGTTTTCAAAGCATCCCAAGTAGCTGGAATAGGATATAATCTACAACGTTCAGACCACCAAACACATGCAAAACTAGTGAAGGCACAAATAGCAGCAGGAACATGTCACTCCTCAAGATATTGTAAACATGTAAAACGTTGTTCAGTTTCTAACTCCCAAGTAAGATATATATCAGGAACATATCTACCGTCAAATGGTGGAATATTCAATTTTAGTTTAGGAAGATGGTCATGATCTCGTACCTCAGGTGGTGGTGCAGCCCTACCGTTGCGATGATATGCATGAGGACGACCTAGTGGTGGTGGTGCTGGTGGTTGCACATTGTTCTGATTTTGGTCAACCTCATCCTCGTAATGGTCTTCCACCTCGGCAGTAGCAGCAGGAGCTACAGAAGCATCAACAGCGGCACCAGAATTTTGACCAAGCTCAAGGGGAACGTGCACTGCTCGTCCCACTTGATTTGGAAGGCGACGTTGTTGTTGTTGTTGTTGTTGTTGTTGTTGTAGAGGTGTGACAGGTGCAGCCGATGGTGGTGGTGGAAAACACGCAAGCAATTAAGTAAAATTGTTATTGATCTTTGTTTCGAACGTCTTCTCCGTGCCATCTATCTTCTCCATGGCCTCTTTAAATATGTTTAGCACATCTTGCACCTGTCCACTCATCATTTGCTGAAACTTATCATGAAGCTCCTTGTTCATCAAGTTCTCCCTGTCAATCTCGTTGGCTTGTGATCCTGGTATGGTGTAACGCCCGGGACACACCCGCAGGTGGTCGTTACTCCTAGCGGGATCTGGACTGGCCCCACAGATCAATACTAGTCTTTTCTGCGCACTTTGTCCTCACTCATGCGCACCCAGGAGCAACTTCCCGGTCGGTCACTCATCCTGAAACTACTCCAAGCTGAGCACGCTTAACTTCAGAGTTCTTTCCGAATGGGATCCCGGAAAAGAAGGAATTCCTTATTGATATGAGTAGACTATCATCCCTAATAATCTAGGCTATCACATACAGCCCCACTCAAAGGAACCGACGTCCTCATTAGGCCACAGGAACATTCCCTCTCGGCACATACGTCTGTGCATCTAGTCCGGCACATGTGTCATGCCTTGTGCCATGACGGTTCACAAACGTCATGCACAACGTGACCATGCACCTGCCCGCAAACATCCATGTAACCTCAAGGGTTGGCTCTGATACCAACTTGTAGCACCCTGGACACACCCGCCGGTGGTCGTTACTCCTAGCGGGATCTAGACTGGCTCCACAAATTAATACTAGTCTTTTCTACACACTTTGTCCTCACTCATGCGCACCCAGGAGCAACTCCCGGGTCTGTCACCCATCCTGAAACTACTCCAAGCTGAGCACACTTAACTTTAGAGTTCTTTCTGAATGAGCTCCCGGAAAAGAAGGAATTCTTTATTGATATGACTAGTCTATCATCCCTAATAAGCCAGACTATCACACATGGTTAGCAGCAATAGAAACACACAAGAATATGATCCTACAAACTACTAACAAGTGGTGGTGGTGGGTGTCACAAATCCGTCGAGCAAATCTCAAATTCTTACCAGTTCTTTCCCAGCAGCAGGCGGTGATCGGAAAATGTTGTAGTCAAAACTCTCAAAGCATGAATAGAGCAATTACCAAGGAGAGTCAAATGCATGATGTAGATGTATATGGAGCTAGGAAGGCATATAATATGGTAGCAAAAAGGGTCAGCAATAATCAATTCAGAGATGCAAAGTTGATAAATGCTCAATGACGGTACTGTGCTGGTTCTAGGCTAGACCGTGCTAGAGACGAGAGCCTAGAACACAAACAAAATCATGGCGCTGCACGTAAACAAGGGAAAAGCACACTCTGGAATTTTTTTTCTCTCTTTTTTTTCTCTCTTTTCTTTTGCGCTCCTCTTTTTTTTGCAAAAAATCACTATAATGGCGAGTGTCTCAAAACTCTTCCCAGGTCAAAATGACAGGATGGGCACGGAATTTTTGACTATATATTTTTTAAATCAGGGCAGCGACAACGAAAAAGTGTGACAAAAAATCACTATGATGGCACGTGGTCCAAAAGACTCAGAAAAGCCTACAAATAGGATAGGGAAAAATATTTTCGGTTGCCGAAATTTTGTCCTAAAAACTGCCCGAGGGTCTCCACACTCTTTTTTTCCTGAAACCTACTGAGGCAAGGAAACACTAATCGAAAATTAGATGGATCTCGAAAACAAACCTAATATGAAAGGAACTCGGATTGGTGGTGGATATATGGTGGTAGGATATGGTGGTGGTGGTATATGGAAGCGGTGGTGGTAGCGATGGTGGTATATGGATACCGATCGGTGGTGGTATATGGATACGGATTGGTGGTGGTATATGGATATGGATTCAGAGCGGTGGCAAATAAGCAGTGGTGGTAGATGGCATGGGCGATGATGATAGTGCGGTGGCGGCGTGACAACTTATGACCAGAACTCGAAACTCTAAAAGACTAGACGCTAAGACCAGCAACTTGACATGATGATGCAACCACAAATTCAACAAAGTAAAATACTGAAAAGACTATGCAAAGGCTCGGACTGGTTCAGATAGGATGAACTAACCCTAAAAAAATTGGCTTTTTTGTTGACTATAGGTATGAAGAACAGACTCGATCTAAACTACAAAAAATAGTAAAATCTCACCGTGCAACCTGGAAATCTGATACCACTTGATAGAGGCGAAGGTGTCCTTATGTTTTGATGAGATAGCTATCGTTTTCTGAGGGAGTCGACTTTGATGATCCGACTACGAACATGCGAAGACTTCGCGCCTTAGCAATCGCTAAACCAACATCCGAGGGATTATTGACCACGCCGGAGCATGATCAACCTGACCATGAGGGTCTATTTCCTGTGAGCAAATGAAGAACAAGCAAGAAACTGAGATTGCAATCTGAATATTGCCAATATAAGAGGAAATCTTTATTAATGAAGGTGGGGTTCTATGACGCCTTTGTCTGGTCATTCAACACAAACGAAGTATGCGAAGTTGCAGCTATGGCGAACTTTTAACCTAAACAAAACCCAAAGTCTAAAAGACGCCCTAAGGGTTGTATATATGGAGGAAGAGGGGGGAATTTTGTGGCCCTTGGAGGAGGGGTCTGAAACCAACCCTAACTCTTGTTTCCCCACACATACGGACTCTAGAAACATCCTATACTTAAGTATTTCAAAATTACATGGGCCTGGCCCAATAATAAGGTGACACGGCACCTAAAATAGCCTCTTGACAAAATTTATGAAGTGGCATCTTGTATATTTAGTACAAGATTTCATGCACTCCTTATGGTGGCTTCAAAGCCCTGAAATCATCACTTGAAAGTCCGTTCTTGTTTCCCTTGCGCATGTCATCAACTCCATGATTGTTCTTGCTCCAATGTTCATCCTTCTCCAAGCTAGGCCCTTCATTTGTAAGCAAAACAAATGTATCCAATTTAGGCAGCATCATATTCTCATGAACATTAGAATCATTACCAAGAAACGAAAGTACCTGGTAATTTAATTGGCGTGCGTGAGCTCTAGTAATCGGTCCAGTATGTATAGTAGCAGGGGCTGTGGGTGTAACAATGGTATTGATGTCCTCATCAAATACCTTTTTCCTTAATATATTTCTTTGTTTCCAAAATATCTTCAGGACTGAGAAATAAAATACCCCTCTTCTTTGGAGTGGGTTTAGGCGGTGGTTCAGGAAGAGTCCAATCATTATCAGTCTTTGATATATTATTCAATAGTTCCTTAGCTTGTTCGATCGTTCGTTCCCTAAAAACACAACCAGCACAACTATTTGTGTAGTCCCTATAAGCATTGGTTAGTACATTATAGAAGATATCAAGTATTTCATTTTTCTTAAGAGGATGATCAGGCAAAGCATTTAGTAATTGGAGAAGCCTACCCCAAGCATGAGGGAGATTCTCTTCCTAAATTTGCACAAAATTAAATATTTGATGTAAGGCAGCTTATTTCTTATGAGCAGAAAAATATTTTTTAGAGAACTAATAAATCATATCCTAGGGACTACACACACAACCAGGAGCAAGATAATTAAACCATATCTTAGCATAACCCTTTAACGAGAAAGGAAATAACGTGAGGATACAGTAATAATGAATTTTTTCCTCATGAACAAATAGGGTGGCTATATCATTTAATTTAGTAAGATGTCCCACAACAGTTTCAGTTTCACAGCCATGGAAAGGATCAGATTCAACCATAGTGTGACGCCCCGAGACCGATGCGCCAGGTGCCTTCCAGTTATTCTCCGTCTTTGCCATGCATTTTCTTGCGTGTTGCATCCTGCCATGTCATCATGTGCATTGTATCATCATGTTTTCAAAACTTGCATCCGTCCGGGTCTCCTAGTTCTTCCTGTAACATCCCAAATTTTCAATTTGGAATGTTATACGTAGGTCATTCATGCATATCATATTTTATTGCATTTCGTTTTGTGATCCTCGAAATCGTAAGCAACTCAAGGACCCTCAGAGAGAGTTGGGGATTTTCCCTCATTCTTGTAACACCCCATATGTAACCTGCCATATTTTTATTCCAACTCTTGCCATTTTCCGGCACTAAGTTATGATATTTCCTCGTTGTCAGGTTTTTGTCTTTGTGTTGTTTTTGTCTTTGTCATGCGTCTCATATCATGTCATCATGTGCATTGCATTTGCATTCGTGTTCGTCTCATGCATTCGAGCATTTTCCCCGTTGTCCGTTTTGCATTCCGGCGCTCCTATGTCCTCCGGTGTCCCTTTCTACCTCTTTTCGTGTGCGGGTGTTAAAAGTTCTCGGATTGGACCGAGACTTGCCAATCGGCCTTGGTTTACTACCAGTAGACCGCCTGTCAAGTTTCGTGCCATTTGGACTTCGTTTGATACTCCAACGGTTAACCGAGGAACCGAGACGGCCTCGTGTGTGTTGCAGCCCAACACCTCTCCAAAGTGGCCCAAAACCCACCAAAACCCTTTCCATCATCTAGGTCGTTCGATCACAATCGCGTGGCTGAAAACCGTGCTCAATTTGGAGCCTCCTAGCTCCTCCTACCTATAAAAAGGCATCTCCCCCGAAATTCCGGATCCCTACCTACCCTAACCCTAGCCCCGCTCCTCTCCGTGCGCCGGACGCGTCCGCCGGCGCCGAACACACCTCGCCGCCACCACTCAGCGCCTGACACGTGGCAGCGCCATCGCCCCGCGCCGCCGGCCCGCCGAAGCCCAGGGCGGGCCCTCCCGCGCCGCCAACCGGGCCGCGCCCCGCCGCCCATCTCCTCCTCGCCGGCGTCGGCCCCGCCGCCGCATGCTCCAGCCGCCGCCCGCCATCACCGGCCACCGCCGCCTCGGCCTCGCCGCCCCGCTGCACCACCATCGCCCGCCGCGTGTCGCCGCCCCTCGCCTCCGTGCGCCGCCCGGCTCTGGATCCGGCCGGCCACCCCCTCTCCGGCGAGCCCCCGCGCCCGCTCCGCCCGCCCCCGCTTCAACTCCGGCGGAGATCCAGCGAGATCCGCCGCCTCCTCGGATTGCGTGCAAACCCTAGATCCGATCTGAGATGGTTGACGTCTCTCCTAACTCCCAGTATTTTTAGTGTTTTTCATCATGCCATAACTCTGCATCCGTGGCTCCGTTTTGGGCGTGTAGCATATTGAATTATTCGTCTCGACGAGTACTTCATTTCATTCCATTGCACCATGTTCATTTGAGTTCATCTTGATGCCCTAAATGCTATTGCAAGAGGGCTATGCAATGTTAGTTTTAGGTTCTTATCAGTAATTGGACATTTATCATTTTGGCCATGATTGATGTGTGCCTCCTATGAACTTGAGCCCTACATGTGTTTTGAAGTATGCCATGCCATCTTTACAGAGGTATATGCCATGTATTTTTGTGATCCTTGTGGTGACTAGCACAAGCATGCAAAGTAGCTCTCATAATGTTGCTGATTTCAGGGACTTAGAATTCTTCTATGTCTTTGTCCTGTTAATATTTTTATGCCATGTATCCTTGTTGCTACAGAGTGATCCATGCCTCTTTTGAGCATGATCAGTAAGGGTGTTTTGTAGATATTGGTGTGTTCTATCCATCCATGTCATTGTTTGAAATTATGGAACACCCTAGCTTGACTCAATCGAGCTCTACTTTTGCTATAAAATGTTCCTGGTAGAATGTTTACATGTTGAGCATTTTTGCCGAGGTTGTTGTACTTGATCCATGCATGCTATGATGTTGCTCTTGCCATGTCTACTTGCTGGGTGTATGCTTAGTTTATCATGCAATGCCTTGTGGTGAGTGCATCAAGCTCGTAAACATGCCTACTTGATATTTGTTTTGCCATGTTCCAGTTTTTCTACTAAGTCTGAATCTGTTAACGATAATTTCTATATTCACATGGTTGCCATTGTATTTTCTGATCCCTTTTGGCTTATGGTCAGTAAGGGATTTTTGTTGTATGCTTTGAGTAGCTTCATGCCATGCCTTTCTTTGCCATGTTATGTTCCTGTAGCATGTGGTTATCGTGCTCTAAACATTGCTTCCTGATGTTAAATTCCTGACATGTTAATTTCACTAAGTCTGTAACATGTTATCTTTTGCACTTTTGCCATGCTTGTTTGAACCTGCTATTGAGTGAATTAGCCGTAGCTCAGTGTTCATCTTTTGTCAATCATCTTGAGTGGATCCCTGCCATGTATTTTGTTGCTATGTTAGAGTGTAGTAGCATGTTGTTCTTGATGCATTTAGATGGCCTCGTGCTGTTAATCGCAGATCGGTGCCATATTTGTTTTGCTTGTCATTTGCAAACCATGCATCCGATTCCGGTGATCTTTATATCGATTTCGACCGAAATCAACTCATCTTTCCAGTGGCACTCTTAGTTTTCCAAGTTTAGGCCAGCTTCAATCTTTCCTTTCTGAAACATGCATATGCATCGCATATCGCATCCCGCATATCATGCCATGTTTTGCATCATGTTGCTTGTGCATTGCACGTGGTTGATTGTGTCTCCCTTTGCTTGTGTTCTTGCATTGGGTAGAGCCGGGAGACGAGTATGTGATCGAGGAGCCCGTTGAGTACGCTTACGAGGATCAAGCTAACGTCAACTCAGAGAACTTTGCAGGCAAGATGACCATACCCTCGAAATCACTTCTATCTTTGCTTGCTAGATGCTCGCTCTTTTGCTATGCCTATGCTACGATACCTACCACTTGCTTATCATGCCAACCTCTAACCCACCTTGTCTAGCAAACTACTATTTGGCTATGTTACCGCTTTGCTCAGCCCCTCTTATAGCGTTGCTAGTTGCAGGTGAAGATTGGAGTTTGTTCCTTGTTGGAACATGTTTATTGTTGGGATATCATTATTATATCTTGTCTACTTTAATGCATCTATATACTTGGTAAAGGGTGGAAGACTCGGCCTTATGCCTGGTGTTTTGTTCCACTCTTGCCGCCCTAGTTTCCGTCATACTGGTGTTATGTTCCATGATTTTGCGTTCCTTACATGGTTGGGTTATAATGGGAACCCCTTGACAGTTCGCCTTGAATAAAACTCTTCCAGCAATGCCCAACATTGGTTTTACCATTCGCCAACTAGCCTTTTCCCTTGGGCTTCACGGACTCAAGGGTCATCTTTATTTTAAACCCCCGGGCCAGTGCTCCTCTGAGTGTTGGTCCAAACTGAGCTGCCTGCGGGGCCACCTCGGGGAAACTTGAGGGTTGGTTTTACTCGTAGCTAGTCTCATCCGTTGTGCCCTGAGAACGAGATATGTGCACCTCCTATCGGGATTTGTCGGCACATTCGGGTGGCTTTGCTGGTTTAGTTTTACCATTGTCGAGATGTCTTGTAACCGGGATTCCGAGTCTGATCAGGTTCTCTTGGGAGAAGGGATATCCTTCGTTGACCGTGAGAGCTTGTGATGGGCTAAGTTGGGACACCCCTGTAGGGATTTGAACTTTCGAATGCCGTGCCCGCGGTTATGGGCAGATGGGAATTTGTTAATGTCCGGTTGTAGAAAACCTGAAAATTAACTTAATTAAAATGAATCAACAGAGTGTGTGGCCGTGATGGTCTCTATTCGGTGGAGTCCGGGAATAGAACACGGTCTCGTGTTATGCTTGATCGTAGGTTGTTCCAGGATCACTTCTTGATCATAGTTCATCGATCGTGCCTTTGCCTTCTCTTCTCACTCTCTTGTGCGTATGTTAGCCACCATGTATGCTAGTGCTTGCAGCAGCTCCACCTCAAACCTTTTACCTACCTATAAGCTTAAATAGTCTTGATCGTGAGGGTGTGAGATTGCTGAGTCCCCGTGACTCACAAATTACTTCCAAAACCAGATGCAGGGACCGATGATACCGCTCTAGGAGATTCGACTAAGCTCAAGTGTGAGTTCGATGAGGACTCAGGACGATACTACGTTTCCTTTCCAGACAATCAGTAGTGGTGCCCAATTGGGGCGATCGGGGACTTTGTTGCATTTGGGGTTGTTCTTTATTTTGGTTCCGTAGTCGGACCTTGATTGTATCTGGATGAATGTAATGATATTAATGCTCTTGTGTGACATGGCAAGTGTAAGCCAACTATGTACCTTTTTCCCTTATTCATTACATGGGTTGTGTGAAGATTACCCCACTTGCGACATTGCTTACAATGCGGTCATGCCTCTAAGTCGTGCTTTGACACGTGGGAGATATAGCCGCATCGTGGGTGTTACAAGTTGGTAATCAGAGCCTTCCCCGACTTAGGAGCCCCTGCTTGATCGAATCGCTGGCGTTGTTAAGTCTAGAAAAATGTTTTGAGGTATTTAGGATTATATATATCGGAGAGTAGGATTCTTTTTACTCCTCAGTCCCTTTGTCGCTCTGGTGAGGCATCCTGACGTAGAGTTTGACTCTTCTCTTCTCAAATTTCACAAAAAAAATTTAGGATCACGTGGGTATCTTGGAATCGTTCCGATGGGTTTGTGACGAGAACATTGTTCTTGGTGCCTCCTGACATTTAGGGGTTGTGGCAGTGTCCCGGGGAGTTGAGCTCCGAGGTGTTGTCGTCACAATTTTATCATTCAGTTCTGGAATACCTGAGTTTCGTCGACATCGAAAATCTCTTTTATGTAGTTGTTGGTGAGATAACCTCGACGCCACCCAGTAGTGGGGCGGGAGTTCGGGAGTATCGCCATAACTCGTATAACGGATGCTTTTCGAAGGTTGAGGTAAATGATTTCCGAAGGTTTCTTGGTTATGTGTTGAAGGATGGATACAGCTGGATGTAGGATTTGCTAGCTTTGGGTGAGATATTATGCTTCCCATGTATCCCCAACACCTGATTGCTTAACTGGGAGAATTTCGGGAGTTTCATAGGTGGGAATTCTTGTAGCTCTAGTATTTCTTCCGTGGATATTTGGTTTGTGATTGGGTAATCCTCACCAAGTATTTGTACTTGTCCGTACCTTGTTGTTTTATTCATCTGCCTCTATCTAAGTGGCTTCTCAATTTATGGAAGTGTGACCATTTCAATTGGAATGCATTCGTTCATTTTTTTGGATGTTAAGACTATATGTTGCAATTTCGATCCATTTGATTCAGCTTGAATATATGTCTGTCATGATGCTAACGGATGTCACCCTCTTCAGGATGGCTCCTCCAACGCGTCAGAATCCTGAACTGCCGCCACCACCTCCACCTCCGGAGGCATGGCAAGCTGTGATGGCCGCTACCAATGCCAACACGCAGCTGATCATGCAAATATTGCAAGAGCGCAACCAAGGGAAGCAAGGCCATGGCAACAATCATAATCAGTTTGCTACACTCAACCAGTTCCTCGCTAACCAGCCAAAGACCTTCAGTAACTGTGTCGAGGCAACAAATGCTGATGATTGGCTCGTGGATATCTGCAAGCATTTCGAGTGCAGCAATGTCAGGCCTGAGGACTTTGTCAAGTTTGCCTCGTTCCAACTCAAAGACCAAGCTATAGAATGGTTTCAGCAATACAAAGATTCCAGAGGAGGTCGTGTGATTACCTGGGATGAATTCCGTCAAGACTTAAAGCTCACCACATTCCTCAGAGTGTGGTTGAGAGCAAGCGTGAGGAGTTCCACAACCTGAAGCAAGGCAGCTTGTCTGTTTACCAGTATAACATCATGTTCCAGAAGCTCGCTCGTTTCGCTAAGCAAGACGTCCCTGACAAGAAGAGCATGATTTATTAGTTCAGAGGTGGCCTCAGGGAAGATCTCCAACTATCTCTTGTGCTTTTCGAGCCGCAGAAGTACGATGAGTTTTACAACATGGCACTGAAACAAGAGACTGCTCAACTCAAGTGCGATGCTTCCAAGAAACGAGTCAGGGATGCAACGCCTTCCTCAACTCAAGTGGCAACTAAGCAGCAAAAGTATTGGTTGCCTCCTCCTCTGTTCCGTCAGCCTTATCAGCAGAAGAGCAAAGGTGGCAATGGATCTTCTCACCCACCCAACCTAGGCTTTCAGAACAAGACTTCGTCTCATGCTCCAAGATCAAGTGCTCCGTATCACCGTCCGCTCTCGGAGTTCACGTGCAACAAGTGTCAACAGAAGGGTCACTATGCAAACAAATGCTTCAATCAGAGGCGTCTTCCTCCTCCTCTTGTGAGATCTGCTAGCACCGCAGTGGTCAAGCATTATCCCAAGCATGCCAAGGTCAACTTGTTGAACGCAGCTCAGGCCGAGGACTCGTCAGATGTGATTATGGGTAACCTTCCTGTTAACGATATTCCTGCAAAAGTTCTTTTTGACTTTGGTGCATCGCATTCTTTCATGCCATTCCCATTTGCATCGGAGCACAGCTTTGGTACTAAGGCATTACCTAAAGCATTGCAAGTTGTTTCTCCGGCTAAGCGTTTGAGTTCTAGCATGATGGTCCCGGATATTTCTATCATGATGGGAGACTTCAAGTTTCTGTCTTCTCCAATGGTCCTTGGTAACTCGGATATTGATCTTATTCTCGGAATGGACTGGCTGTCTAAGCACAAGGCTCAGCTTGATTGTGCTGCCAGGAAGATTCAATTGACACATTCGTCTGAGGATGTAATCGTCTTTGCTGCTCGTGATGATACCATTCGACTGTTTTCTCTCAATGAGAAGGGTGAGTTGGATGCCATCTCTTAGATTCCAGTCGTTTGTGAATATCAAGACGTCTTTCCAGAAGAGCTTCCAGGAATGCCTCTGCACCGGCCAGTTGAATTCGTCATCGATCTTGAGCCTGGCACGGAACCTGTTTGCAAACGTCCTTACAAGCTTGGACCTGGAGAGTTGAAGGAGTTGAAGAAACAACTCGATATTCAAGAGCGTATGGTCTCAACCAAGCAAGTTCTTCTCCATGGGGTTGTGGTGTTCTTTTTTTCAAGAAGAAGGATGGAATGGATCGACTTTGTGTCGACTACTGTCGGTGTTCTGGGAACGGGGGTCCCTAGACTTGCCTGCCTGCGGCGTGGCTCAAGTGGGGGCCCAACGCGGCCCATCTTCATCAGCTCAAGCTCAAGACCCTCGCGAAGGGCCAAGCCTCGCGGGGCGGACGACAGAGAGCTTCCTCAAAGGCAGCCTCATCAGGCAGGCTCGCGAGGAGGCGGAGAGATCAAGGCAGGGGTACCTCGCGAGGTGCCCATGACGCAAGCCATGATGATCGAGACCAGGCGGGCGTCGTCCTGCGCAGTGTCCTTGTTTCCCCTTTGGTGCAAAGGGGGCAAGAACAGGCCAAGGCATCAGGCAAAGGTTACCATTCCGGTGCAACGAGACCAAGACCAACAGAGCGGCAGGACGGAGGTCACCGTGGAGCCCAAGACGGCGTCATCACCAGTACTTTTGGCAGCCGAAGACCACCTTTGGTCAGGATAACTGTACTAGATGTTCCCCATCAAAATGGCCAATTGTTGGTGCCCTTCCCACTCATTATTTGGGGAGAGGCCCAGGGCGCCTATAAATAGAGCCAGGCACCACAGAGTAGGGGGATCCAGAGATCCAGACAACGATCTAGGAGAGGGACATCTAGAAATCTGATAAAGCCCTAGCAGAGAGAGAGAGGGGGGGGCGACTGAACTCACCAAAGCTCAAGAACACCTCTCACGAGGTTGTTCTTCCTTTGTACTATTCATCGTCAGCCCCGGAGGCAATCCACCACACCACACACTGGAGTAGGGTATTACACCACAACGGTGGCCCGAACCAGTATAAACCTCGTGTCCCATGTGTTGTTCGTTGTTTCCAGCTTAGATCACGCAAGGAGATTGGACGTAGATCTGTAGGGGAGAGATCTCCACGCGCACCCAAGTGTTTGAACCTCGAGGAAATGCCGGAACCCGAAATCCGACATTTGGCGCGCCAGGTAGGGGTGCGCCGGAATCTTTCTTCCGATGTTCGCGTGTGATCTTCCGTCGTGTCCATGGCTAACGCTCGTCGGGCTCGCACCGAGCGCCGGGCTGCTCTCGCCACCCGCGTCGCCCAGACGGTGCCCATCGGTGGACACCCTCGCGTTCCCCGTCACCTGCCGCCAACGCCGCCACCGGCCCGGCGGGGAACGAGCAGCGGGCCTCGTCCCAGCATCCTTCGGTACAGCGGGAGGGCCGCACCGCGACACCATCGCTAACTCCAGACGCTTCGTCGTCCCATGCCCGTCACGCCCCCACGGACGCGCACGCCGCGCTGCTCCTGGCAAGAGAGCTCTTGCACTACCGCCCCGTCGATGACCTCTACGAGGACTGGCTCGCCCGCATCACCGAGCTTGTCAGCGCCGCAAGGGGTCCCCTTGCCGTCCTTTTCGCTGCCTCGCCCTCCATTCCGCGCAGGAGGCAAGGATCAGGAGGTTCCTCCACCACCTCCTCCCCAAGAAGGTGCCCTGGCTCCTAGGCGCGTAGCCCCAGGGCGAGACCCTTTGCATCCGGCACCTGCGCAGCAAGAAAGGAGCTGCCAAGAGATCCCTCATCCCCAAGAAGGTGCTCGCGCGCTCCCAGCGCCGGCGCGCCAAGATCGCGTCCCTGCACCTCCACGCCAAGACCCCGCGCTGCTCCAAGCGGCGGCGCGCGGTAATCCCCAAGAACAAGCCCAGCACCAGCAAAAGGCACCGGTGGCCATAGCAGGCTGCCGCGCCCTCACCCCCGAGCTGCGCGGCGTCGCATGGCCAGGCAAGTTCAAGCCTGACCTGTCCCCTCGCTACGATGGAACGGCAGACCCCGCGGAGTTCCTACAGCTCTACGAGCTGTGCATAGAAGCCGCCAACGGAGATGAAAGGGTCATGGCGAACTGGTTTCCCATGGCGCTCAAGGACGGGGCCCGCACCTGGCTCCTGAACCTGGCTCCTGGCACAATCTCCTCCTGGGACGAGATGTGCACTCGCTTCATCGCCAACTTCCAGGGCACTCGCGACCGGCCCCCGGCCGTGAGCGATCTGCGGCGCATCAAGCAGCAGCAAGAGGAAACCCTGCAGAAATACATCCAGTGCTTCAAGAACGCTCGCCTCAAGATCCCCAAGGTGACTGAAGAAGCCATCATCTCGACCTTCTCCGATGGCGTACGCGACATCAAGATGAAGGAGGAGCTAGCAATCCATGAAGACCTGTGCACATCCCTGGAGCTATTCAACTTGGCGACCAAGTGCGCCAGGGATGAGGAAGGGCGCCTTTCCCTCCTTGAACTCTCGGCTGCCGACCCAGAAGAGAAGAAGCCCAAGGCCAAGGACGTGAGGCGCAAGGGGGCTGACATGCTTGCAGCGGAACCGGACACCCAGCGAGGCAGGGATCAGCCTGAGTCATCCAAAGGCAGCCGGTACTGCGTGTACCACGACCTCCACACCCACAACACCAACGAATGTCAAGAACTCGGGGCCGTGAGAGATGGACGTGTCGGCCGACGCCCCGAGCGCAACGACAGGGGCTATGCCCGAGGAGGAGGAAGAGGTGGCAGACGATGGGAAGACCGTGGCCCTCGCCAAGGGTGGCGTGACCGACCTCGCGAGGATCGCTGGCAGGACCAGCCTCGTGAGGGAGGCTGGAGAGATCAGCCTCGTGAGGATCGCCCGCACGGCAACGCAGGCCTTCCTCCTCTGCCGCCACCGCCAAGGAGGAACGAAGATCAACATCAAGACGAGGGAGATGGGGGCTTCCTGGAGCCGCGCGCAATCGCTTGCATCTTGGGTGGAGCGCAGGCCCCAGCTTCACAGCGCATCTTCAAGCAGTTTGCTCGCGAGGTGAATGCAGTCCTTCCCAAGCTTGAGGCCACGCGCCTTCTCAGGTGGTCTGCATGCGCTATCACGTTCAGCTCAGCGGATCAGCTCAAGTGTGCGGCAATGGCCGGAGTCCTCCCGATGTTTTTCTCCCCGGTCATCAGCAACGTGCAGGTCACCAGGACCCTCATTGACGGCGGAGCAGGACTCAACGTCTTGTCCGTCGAGACATTCGACAATCTCCAAGTGCCATACGATCAGCTTCAGGCAACCAAGCCCTTCTCAGGAGTCACTGATGGTTCCACTATTCCAATAGGGCAGGTTCGCCTTCGAGTCACCTTCGGGCAGCGCAACAACTACCGCACCGAGCTCATCGACTTCGACGTCGCCCACATCCGTCTGCCATACAACGCCATCCTCGGGTACCCAGCCGTGGCCAAGTTATGGTAGTGACTCACCCTGGATACAATGTCCTCAAGATGCCAGGAAGTGGTGGAGTCATCACCGTACCCTGCGAAGAAAGGGACGTAGTGTGTTCACTTGAGCGCACGTTCCAAGCCGCAGCAATCAAAGACCCGGACCACAGGAACGGAAGACTTCCCGAGGCGACCCGCAAGAAGGAGAAGGTTTCGCCTGGCCCAAGCCATAAGGAGGCAGGCACCTCCGGAGGTGTTGCGTCAAGATCTGCGCCCAATCAAGGAGCGCCACCCTCTCTCACATAGGAAGGCGCGCCCGGCGCCCTCCTCAGGCAGGGCTCGGGGGCTCTTTGTTGGAGAGCCACCAACTTTGCCAAGGTCGCGAGGGAGGCGCTCGGGCACCACTTGGAGGGGTGCTTCCAAGCACGTTTCCCTCAGGAAGGTACAAGGCAAGGAAGACCAAACCCTCAGGAGTTCATCGCAAGAAACACCCAAGAGCTATAGGAGTCGAGAGTCATGCACGGTAGCCGCCGCCTACCCACCGTAGCCCCACCTCCAGGCGAGGATGGTGGGCTGCGCGTCTACGTCGACGTGCTAGGGCTCAACTGAGCTGCGTCTCAGGAGTGCCTGTGGCCTTCACGCATGGGGCGTTGTGAGGGTCAACCTCACAGCTACGTTCGCATGCCTTTCGGCCTACCGAACGCGGTCGCCGCTCATCAGCGCCTGCTGAGGAGCATTCTGGAGGCCCAGGAGGTCAGGCATTGTGCGGTCCTGGCGGAGATGGAGATGGCCCTCGGAGACCCACTAGTGCCCCCGGAGCCTCCCGAGGCTCCTGGGCCTGGGGGCTCATGAGGATCGACGTCTTCATCGTGCATCGCTCGCTTCTTTAACATCACTTCATCTTCAACGGCACTAGGTGACATCTTTCTAAGTTCCGTTTTTAGCTGGGAGCGCCCATAGGGCCACATCATTCCTAGGTCGCGTGGGTTCGTCCCTGCGGTATATATCCATTTTGCTTATGCTCTTTACTTACCTTGTTGGGGGCGCCCCTCGGGCTACATCATCCCCGAGCTGCTCGGGCCTGGCCTAGTGGCGTTTGCTTTTCTCGTGTCTATTTAAAATGAATTTCCTCCTACATGCTTAACATACCCGACCTAATCGCCTGCTCGATTAACGCCTACCTATGGAGCCACTCGCTCTGGCACGGCATTTGCGCACGGGTCTGTCCCTGCAACGTCGATAAATCTGAGTGGTCGAGCTCTGGCCGCGGCAGCCCCGCAAGGCACCATCTCACCAGGCCCTCAGTGCCCCAATCACTTCCTCGGAGCGACAAAAGGTTGGCTGGCAACCGTAACAATAGGTCTTGTTTCTCTTATGGTTGGTGTGCAGGACCTACTCTAGGAGCAACGCAAGGGATGTCGAGAGCTGTCTCTCCCTCTCTCCGGCACGGACCGCTTGCACGTTAAAAGGGGGGGCGCCTGAGCATCGCGACTCATGGGCTCCTACTGGCTCTCCAGCCCTCACCTCCTGGCCTTGACCCACGACATCGTGACCTGTCATACCAGCGGCAGCTGAGCTCGCTCGAGGGCCGGGACCTGAGGACGTAGAGCATTAAGGAAAGTGTGGGGGAGCAGTAATAAGCTCGCGAGGACCTAATCCAGCAGCGCCTCAGCTACCACCACTCGGGCCGGGCACTTCGTCGAGGAACTACACCAAACTCAAGAGGTAAGTCACGCCCTTACAAGAGTTGGACCAACGCAGTGCAAAACCCTCGCCCAGTGCGGCTCTGTCACGACGATGTTGCCTTCCTTTCTCGCCCAGCGAGGGCTACTTGAGCGCTAAAGGGGACCTCCCGAGCATCGTGACTCGGGGGCTCTTACCGAACCTCGGGCCGCTCACCTCCTGGCCTTGACCACGACATCGCGACCTGGCATACCAGCGACGGCTGAAGCCTGCCTGGGGACTGGGACTTGTCAGCGTAGAGCGACAAGTCCTCGTGAGGATAGAAAGGGGGAGCCGAGCCGAGACAGGACCAGCACCTCGCATTGATTCAGATTAAGATATAATATTCACAAAAGACATGGCAGGTGCCTTACATAACCCCACGGGGTGTTGCTTCGATTCCTCGCAGGGAACAAAGGTACTAATCCTAAGGAACGCTAATCGCCTGCACCTCCGCAATGGACGCCATCATCAACAGTGGGCTGCCCAACGCCGGCGCCAACCCCATCCAGATCAATGGCGTTGGCGGCTGAATGTAGCTGCCCCGCTCCGAGCACGGTGCGAGCTCGGGGGCTCGTAGCTGTCATCGCTCGTCTCCGGAGTCGCGAGGAGCTCGGGGGAGCCGCTGGATTCCCCAGCTCCTCTGCTGCTGCCTGAGGAGCTGCTTGGGGGGCGATGGGCGGGCCAGGTCCTCGCCAGTTTGTTGCACCTGCCGCTTTCACTAGGCAGCACTCCAGCCGGCGTCCTTCAGCACCGAAGACCTTGAAGAACATCAGGGAGGCGCCATCGTATTCAAGATGAATTATGAGGGCACCTACCGTCCGGCAGACCCGGGCAATTTCGCCCCAGCCTCGGGTCATGAAGACCTTGCCCGGAGCGACGACCGCGACCTCCGCTCCGGTCGCAAGGGTACTGAAGTCAGCGTGCTGCAGCCAGAGCTCCAGAGCCCCGCTCGGTGGCATCTCGAAGGCGAAGGAAGGAGGAAGGCGAATCCAAGAGCTTGGAGGCATGGCGGCGTGGAGCACGAGCTCGTGAGAGGAGCGCTCGGCGTGGGCTCCAGGAGGAACAACGCGCACTACCGTGACTCGCCGGCGTCAACGGCGGCACCGTCGGTGTCGCTCGACGCCTTCTCCCCTAGGACCCACGACGCGGGTGTACAAGGGTGGCAGAAACCCAGGCGGTGGCCGCTCATACCAGGGCCTCGATGCCTCCTGCTGAGCACCCTCATCTCAGTGGCAGAGGACCAGCCGCTTCTTCGGCGGAAGTGGGTCAGGACCCTCTCGAGGGGCCTTTCCCTTCTCTTCTGCAGAAAACCGGCAGATTGGTGCCATTGGCGCAAGGAGGAGAAATAACAAGGAAGAAGAAGGAAAGGAGCAGCAAGAAGGGATGGACTGAAGGGGCTCGTGCATCCGTGTACTTATAGCCAGAGGAGGCCAACTGACAAGCAACACGATCACAGGTAATCATGACCGGTTTCTCTGCATGCAGGGACTTGTCAAGTCGTGCGGTCTCCGAGGCGTCGTGGGGAAGCGCAGACGCCCATGTCCAATCAATCGCCACGCGGCGCCCAAGGCCGCAGGTTGTTGGGGCCCGCGGAGCTTCGTGCTTGCCTCTTCACTTCCCTGCCATGTCAAGCCCGGGTGCGCCTTGGGCCCGGGGGCTACTGTTGGCATTCTAGGAATGGGATTCCCCAGACTTGCCTGCCTGCGACCTGCAGCATGGCTCAAGTGGGGGGCTAGAGCGGGCCATCTTCATCAGCTCAAGCTCAAGACCCTCGCGAGGGGCCAAGCCTCGCAGGGCGGACGGCAGAGAGCTTCCTCAGAGGCAGCCTCATCGGGCAGGCTCGCGAGGAGGCGGAGAGATCAAGGCAGGGGTACCTCACGAGGTGCCCGTGACGCAAGCCATGACGATGGAGACAGGCAGGCACTAGGTGGGCACCGGCCTGCATAGTGTCCTTGTTTCCCCTTTGGTGCAAAGGGGGCAAGCACAGGCCAAGGCACCGGGCAAAGGTTACCATTCCGGTGCAACGAGACCAAGACCAACAGAGCGGCAGGACGGAGTCACCGTGGAGCCCAAGACGGTGTCATCACCAGTACTTTTGGCAGCCGAAGACCACCTTTGGTCAGGATAACTTGTACTAGATGTTCCCCTTCAAAATGGCCAATTGTTGGCGCCCTTCCCGCTCATTATTTGGGGAGAGGACCTGGGCCCCTATAAATAGAGCTAGCCACCACAGAGTAGGGGGATCCAGAAATCCAGACAACAATCTAGGAGAGGGACATCTAGAAATATGATAGAGCCCTAGCAGAGAGAGAGAGAGAGAGAGAGAGAGAGAGGCGACTGAACTCACCAAAGCAGTTCATCGCACCAACTCAAGAACACCTCTTGCGAGGCTATTCTTCCTTTGTACTGTTCATCGTCAGCCCCTGAGGCCATCCACCACACCACACACTGGAGTAGGGTATTACACCACAACGGTGGCTCGAACCAGTATAAACCTCGTGTCCCATGTGTTGTTCGTTGTTTCCAGCTTAGATCACGCGAGGAGATTGGACATAGATCGGTAGGGGAGAGATCTCCGCGCGCACCCCAGTGTTCGAACCTCAAGGAAATGCCGGAACCCGAAATCCGACAACTACCGTCCATTGAACAAGAAGACCATAAAGAACAAGTACCCACTTCCCAACATCAACGAGCTTTTTGAACAACTCAAAGGTGCTCAAGTTTTCTCCAAGCTTGACCTCCATATGGGCTATCATCAGATTCGCATTCATGAAGAAGATATCCCCAAGACAGCTTTCAGAACAAGCTATGGTTCATATGAATACACTGTCATGTCTTTCGGCCTCGTCAACGCCCCTCCAACATTCTCCCGCATGATGAACTTCATCTTCAATGCCTACACAAATGACTTCGTCTTGGTCTACCTCAATGACATTTTGGTCTTTTCCAAGAACAAAGAGGATCATGCCAAGCACTTGAGATTGGTGCTAGATAAACTCAGAGAACATCAGTTCTATGCGAAGTTTTCTAAGTGCGAGTTTTGGCTCAATGAGGTTCTCTACCTTGGGCATATCATCTCTACCAAGGGCATAGCTGTTAATCCTGAGAAGGTGTCCGCAATTGTGAATTGGGAACCGCCTAAGAATGTGAAGCAACTCTGCAGCTTCCTTGGGCTCGCAAGCTATTGTCGAAGGTTCGTTGAGAACTTCTCTAAGACCGCGAAGCCTCTTTCCAACCTTCTCCAGAAGCATGTGAAGTATGTCTGG
Organism: Triticum aestivum; assembly: GCF_018294505.1. NCBI lineage: Eukaryota > Viridiplantae > Streptophyta > Magnoliopsida > Poales > Poaceae > Triticum > Triticum aestivum. The sequence goes on from NC_057800.1 coordinate 290,819,380, forward strand.
TCGCCTGAATGTGACATCGCTTTCAACACCCTGAAAGAGAAGTTAGTCACTGCTCCAGTTCTGACTCCTCCTGATGAATCCAAACCGTTCGAGGTCTTCTGTGATGCTTCCCTTCAAGGTCTTGGTGCATTGTTGATGCCAGAGAAGAAAGTTGTGGCCTATACCTCTCGCCAGTTGAAGCCCAATGAAAATAACTACCCCACTCACGACCTCGAGTTGGCGGCAGTTGTCCATGCTCTTTTAAATTGGAGACATCTCTTGTTGGGAAGGAAAGTGGACATCTTCACTGATCATAAGAGTCTCAAGTACATATTCACTCAGCCAAACCTCAACCTCAGGCAGACTCGTTGGGTCGAGATGATTCAACAGTATAATCCGAGTATCGAATATACTCTAGGAAAGGTAAATGTAATTGCTGACGCATTGAGCAGGAAGGCTTACTGCAACAATTTGATTCTCAAGCCCTACCAACCAGAGCTTTGTGAAGCTTTCCGCAAACTCAATCTCCAAGTTGTTCCTCAAGGATTCCTTGCCAACCTCCAAGTCTCTCCTACTTTGGAAGATCAGATTCGTGAGTCTCAACTTCTTGATGCCATGGTGAAGAAGGTGAAGATTGGGATTGCCAAGAGTCAACCCAAATACAAGTGTTATTGTCTTGATGACAAGGATACTCTATTCTTCGAGGATCGCATTGTTGTTCCTAAAGGTGACCTTCGTAAAGTCATTATGAACGAGGCTCACAATTCACTCCTCTCTATCTACCCTAGAAGTACAAAGATGTACTAGGATCTCAAGCAGTCATATTAGTGGAATCGAATGAAGCGTGAGATAGCTCAGTTCGTGAATGAATGTGATGTCTGCAGAAGAGTGAAAGCAGAACACCAACGACCAGCTGGTCTCCTCCAACCTCTTGCCATTTCATAATGGAAGTTTGACCATATTGAGATGGACTTCGTGACAGGATTTCCAAAGTCCAAGCGTGGCAATGATGCTATCTTTGTTGTCACCGACAAGCTCACTAAAGTGGCTCATTTTCTTCCTATCAAAGAATCTATCACAGCAGCTCAGTTGGCAGAGCTATATACCTCCAGGATTGTCTCTCTGCACGGCATTCCGCAGTTGATATCTTCAGATCGTGGCAGCATCTTTACCTCTAAGTTCTGGGATTCTTTTCAGAAGGCCATGGGCACCAACATCCGTTTCAGCACAACTTTTCATCCTCAAACTAGTGGCCAAGTCGAGCGAGTAAATCAAATTCTTGAAGATATGCTTAGGGCATGTGTCACCTCTTTCGGTATGAAGTGGGGAGATTTTCTTCCATATGCCGAGTTCTCCTACAAGAACAGCTTCCAAGCGAGTTCGGGCAAGGCCCCATTCGAGATTCTCTATGGCAGGAAGTGTCGTTCTCCTCTAAACTGGTCAGAGACTGGTGAACGCCAACTTCTTGGCAATGACTTGATCATAGAGGCTGAAGAAATGTGCAAAGTCATTCATGAAAATCTCAAAGCCGCGCAATCGTGCCAGAAGAGTTACTATGATAGCAAGCATCATGACTTGGCTTTCGAGATCGGAGACCATGCCTACCTCCGCGTCTCTCCAATGAAAGGTACTCGTCGCTTTGGTATCAAAGGGAAGCTTGCCCCTAGATATGTGGGTCCTTTCAAGATCATCGGCAAAAGAGGCGATCTAGCCAATCAACTTGAGCTTCCGTCCAACTTTGCAAACGTGCACGACATGTTTCACGTGTCTCAACTCTGCAAGTGTTTCAAGACTCCTGACTGCACAATCAACTTTGAAGACATTGATCTCCAAGAAGACATGTCTTATCATGAGCACCCCATTGCTATTCTTGAAGAAACAGAGCGCAAGGCTCGCAACAAGTCTATCAAATTCCTGAAAGTCAAGTGGTCACATCATTCCGACCGTGAAGCCACCTGGGAACACGAGGATCACCTCCGTTCTGAGTACCCGGAGTTTTTCTAGTCCTAGATCTCGGGATGAGATCTTTCGTAGTGGTGGAGTGTTGTAACATCCCATATGTAACCTGCCATATTTGTATTCCACCTCTTGCCATTTCCGGCACTAAGTTATGATATTTCCTTGTTGTCGGGTTTTTGTCTTCGTGTTGTTTTTGTCTTTGTCATGCATCTCATATCATGTCATCATGTGCATTGCATTTTCATTCGTGTTCGTCTCATGCATTCGAGCATTATCCCCGTTGTCCATTTTGCATTCCGGCGCTCCTATGTCCTCCGGTGTCCCTTTCTACCTCTTTTCATGAGCGGGTGTTAAACATTCTCGGATTGGACCAAGACTTGCCAAGCGGCCTTGGTTGACTACCGGTAGACCGCATGTCAAGTTTCGTGCCATTTGGACTTCATTTGATACTCCAACGGTTAACCAAGGAACCGAGAAGGCCTCGTGTGTGTTGCAGCCCAACACCTCTCCAAAGTGGCCCAAAACCCACCAAAACCCCTTCCATCATTTAGTTCGTTCGATCACGATCGCGTGGCCGAAAACTATGCTCAATTTGGAGCCTCCTAGCTCCTCCTACCTATAAAAAGGCCTCTCCCCCGAAATTCCGGATCCCTACCTACCCTAACCCTAGCCCTGCTCCTCTCCGCGCGTCGGAGGCGTCCGCTGGCGCCGGACACACCTTGTCGCCGCCACTCAGCACCTGACACGTGGCAGCGCCACCGCCTCCGCGCCGCCGGCCCGCCGATGCCCACGACGGGCCCTCTCACGCCGCCAACCGGGCCGCGCCCCGCCGCCCGTCTCCTCCTCGCCGGCGTCGGCCCCGCCGCCGCATGCTCCGCTTTGGCCGCCGCCCGCCATCGCCGGCCACCGCCGCCTTGGCCTCGCCGCCCCGCCGCGCCCCCGTCGCCCGCCGCGCCTCGCCGCCCCTCGCCGCCGTGCTCCACCCGGCTCCGGATCCGGCCGGCCACCCCTCTCCGGCGAGCACCCGCACCCACTCCGGCTGCCCCCGCTTCAACTCCGGCGGAGATCCGGTGAGATCCGCCACCATCTCGGATTGCGTGCAAACCCTAGATCTGATCTGAGACGGTTGACTTCTCTCCTAACTCCCAGTATTTTTAGCGTTTTTGTCATGCCATAACTCTCAATCCATGGCTCCGTTTTGGGCGTGTAGCATATCAAATTGTTCGTCTCGACGAGTACTTCATTTCATTCCATTGCACCATGTTCATTTGAGTTCATCTTGATGCCCTAAATGCTGTTGCAAGGGGGCTATGCAATGTTAGTTTCAGGTTCTTATCAGTAATTGGACATTTGTCATTTTTGCCATGATTGATGTGTGCCTCCTATGAACTTGAGCCCTACATGTGTTTTGAAGTATGCCATGCCATCTTTACAAGGATGTATGCCATGTATATTTGTTATCGTTGTGGTGACTAGCACAAGCATGCAAAGTAGCTCTCGTAATGTTGCTGATTTCAGGGACTTAGAATTCTTCTAAGTCTTTGTCCTGTTAATATTTTTATGCCATGTATCCTTGTTGCTATAGAGTGATCCATGCCTCGTTGTCCTGTTAATATTTTTATTCCGGTGATCTTTATATCGATTTTGACCGAAATCAACTCATCTTTCCAGTGGCACTCTTAGTTTTCCAAGTTGAGGCCATCTTCAATCTTTCCTTTCTGAAACATGCATATGCATCACATATCGCATCCCGCATATCATGCCATGTTTTGCATCATGTTGCTTGTGCATTGCACGTGGTTGATTGTGTCTTCCTTTGCTTGTGTTCTTGCCTTGGGTAGAGCCGGGAGACGAGTACTTGATCCAGGAGCCCGTTGAGTACGCTTACAAGGATCAAGCTAACGTCAACTCGGAGAACTTTGCAGGCAAGATGACCATACCCTCGAAATCACTTCTATCTTTGCTTGCTAGATGCTCGCTCTTTTGCTATGCCTATGCTACGATACCTACCACTTGCTTATCATGCCTCCCACATTGCCATGACAAACCTCTAACCCACCTTGTCCTAGCAAACCGCTGTTTGGCTATGTTACCGCTTTGCTCAGCCCCTCTTATAGCGTTGCTAGTTGCAGGTGAAGATTGGAGTTTGTTCCTTGTTGGAACATGTTTATTGTTGGGATATCATTATTATATCTTGTCTACTTTAATGCATCTATATACTGGGTAAAGGGTGGAAGGCTCGGCCTTATGCCTGGTGTTTTGTTCCACTCTTGTCGCCCTAGTTTCCGTCATACCGGTGTTATGTTCCTTGATTTTGCGTTCCTTACAGGGTTGGGTTATAATGGGAACCCCTTGACAGTTCGCCTTGAATAAAACTCTTCCATCAATGCCAAACATTGGTTTTACCATTCGCCACCTAGGCTTTTCCCTTGGGTTTCGCAGACTCAAGGGTCATCTTTATTTCACTCATAGCCAATGCTCCTCTGAGTGTTGGTCCAAACTAAGCTCCCTGCGGGGCCACCTCGGGGAAACATGAGGGTTGGTTTTACTCGTAGCTAGTCTCATTCGTTGTGCCCTGAGGACGAGATATGTGCAGCTCCTATCGGGATTTGTCGGCACATTCGGGTCGCTTTGCTAGTTTAGTTTTACCATTGTCGAGATGTCTTGTAACCGGGATTCCGAGCCTGATCGGGTTGTCTTGGGAGAAGGAATGTCCTTCGTTGACCGTGAGAGCTTGTGATGGGCGAAATTGGGACACCCCTGCAGGGATTTGATTTCGAAAGATGTGCCCGCGGTTATGGGTAGATGGGAATTTGTTAATGTCCGGTTGTAGAAAACCTGAAATTTAACTTAATTAAAATGAATCAACAGAGTGTGTGGCTGTGATGGTCTCTTTTCGGTGGAGTCCGAGAAAAGAACACGGTCTCGTGTTATGCTTGATCGTAGGTTGTTCTAGGATCACTTCTTGATCATAGTTCATCGACCGTGCCTTTGCCTTCTCTTCTCGCTCTCTTGTGCCTATGTTAGCCACCATATATGCTAGTGCTTGTTGCAGCTCCACCTCAAACCTTTTACCTACCTATAATCTTAAATATTATTGATCGCGAGGGTGTGAGATTGCTGAGTCCCCGTGACTCACAGATTACTTCCAAAACCAGATGCACGGACCGATGATACCGCTCTAGGAGATTCAACTGAGCTCAAGTGGGAGTTCGATGAGGACTCAGGACGATACTACGTTTGTTTTCCAGACGATCAATAGTGGTGCCGAGTTGGGGCGATCGGGGACTTTGTTGCATTTGGGGTTGTTCTTTATTTTGGTTCCGTAGTCGGACCTTGATTGTATTTGGATGAATGTAATGATATTAATGCTATTGTGTGACATGGCGAGTGTAAGCCAACTATGTACCCTTTTCCCTTATTCATTACATGGGTTGTGTGAAGATTACCCCACTTGTGACATTGCTTACAATGCGGTTATGCCTCATAGTCTTGCTTCGACACGTGGGAGATATAGCCGCATCGTGGGTGTTACAGTTCTCATATTTGAGTTTTATCAAATATCGAAACAAGGATCACTTTGGTTTTAATTATTTTTCTCCCCAAAAATATTTCATATTAAAATTATATGAGAGGAAATAATATGACTTCTCCAAAATAAATGAAATGTTGGAGGAAAATTATTAAAATCAATTTGTATATTTTATTTGGGATTTTATCTACATTTTATTTGGATTAGGAAAAAATATGCGTTTTCCAAAATTGCATTAGAGGCCTAAGTAAATGTTCACCTTGTCCAGTTTATTTCAGGATTTTTGGAGTCTATTTAGTATTTCTTTTTTTTCGTTTTTCTACGCGTCGGTTTTAAAAAAATCGGCCGGACCGCACAGGGCCGAGGCCCAGCTGGCCCAGCGACCAGTCGCGCCGCCTTCCCGTCCCGTACCAGAGACGGACTTGCCGGAGGAGTCCGACGCCGCCTGCGCCTCGTCGCCCCCTGCCCCAAGCCATGCCCCCCGGCCCCTTTATATGTCGCCCTCCCCACCGCCTCGACCACCACCACCACCAGCCGCCGCCGCCGCAAGCAACAGCAGCCGCAGCCCGCGCCCGCCGCCACCGCCGCCGTTGCCCGCGACACCCGCTGCTCCGCCGCCCGTGCCATTGCCCGCTCCGCCGAGCTGTCGCCCCGCCGGAGTGCCTCGCCTCACCGGAATCCAAGCCGCCGCCGACGGATCTCGTCGTTCGTTTTTTTGGTTTTTAGGTAAAACCCTGGTTTTTTTTTCAAAAACCCTAGTTGCGTTTTTTTAGATCGGTTTTACTTTTTCCCGGTTTAGTTATTTAGCGAACTCCCGTTCGTACGTTCGTTTTGACGAACCGTCTTAACCCGCTAAGCGCAGACAGCGAACGTTCGTTTGTTACCCTGTTCGTTAGTTTTTTGTTTTTCTAGGGTTTTCTGCGATTATTTTCGATCGCGATTTCTGCCCTGATCTTCGTTTTAGTTTATCTTTTCGCTCGTTTATCGGAATCAGGCGATTCAAGCGCCTGGACCTTCGTCTCCAAGCCCTCTTTCTGTTTAACCAACTTGAACAAGATTTTGGTACTGTAAAATTTGACTTCAGTCCAGAATAGTAATCGGACCATGTTTCTTTCGCAGTTTGAGTTTCGTTGCTCCGTTTGATTTGAGTCTTTTTGCAAACCGAAGTTCTTCGGTTGAACTTTCTGGTTGGATCTTCTTATTTGAGATTTACCCGTGCATCCTTGCTTGATTGCTTATGTATGCTATTGTTTGTTTGCGATAGAACACCCGGAGTGCGAAGCATGCAACTACGAGTCTTTAGGGTTTGCAGATCGTCAGCAAGGCAACTAACACTTTGATCATACCCCTTTATCACCCAGTTTTTATGCATTAGTTTAAATCTTCACACATTGCATGAGTAGGATCTCTTAACATGTGGGTATTGGGAAGTAGTTGATGAGGTAGATCCTATTGCCCTGTTTATTATCAAACCCCTGGGAGTTACTTCTACGTTATGCTTATATTGCCATGCTATGCTCGTAGACGTGGTTTGGTTTGAGAGATCCATGACAGATGTGAGTGTTTAATTAATGGTTAACTTAAGGTGGCAACTTTAATACACATCTGGGTGGATTGCTTGTGGGCACCTGGAGAATCCAGTGTTGTCCTATGTGAAAGTGCTAGTGATTGACTAGAGGGGGTGAATAGGTGATTTTTATGAAAGTCTTCAAAACATGGAAGTTTCAAAGACAAACGATAGAAATAAACCTATTATCATGTAGTGGAAAGTAGACTACACTAAGCAAGCCATAGTCAATTATTCAATGAAGTGAAAGCACAACGACTAATAGCAGCTAGGCAGTATAGATCAGGTAGGAAGATAGTGTGAAGCCAATTAGAACAAGCGGTCACTCAGTGAAGACAAAAGATAATGCAATCATACAATGACTTCACTAGATCCAATAGTAAGTAAAGGAATGAGATGGATGAAACTAGTGACTCGTTGAAGACAATGATTTATTGGACCAGTTCCAATTGTTGTGACAATTGTACGTCTGGTTAGGGAGGCTGAGATTCAACTCGGAAGACCACGTCTTCACCTTATTCCCCTTGAGCTAAGGACACCCAGTCCTCGCCCAATCACTCTGGTAAGTCTTCAAGGTAGACTCCCAAACCTTCACAGACTTCGTTCATCGGCGATCCACAATGACTCTTGGATACTCAGAACGCGACGCCTAACCGGCTGGAGGATTCACAGTCCTCAAGTGTAATAAGTCTTCAGATCACACAGACAGGAAGACTTCAGTGATGCCTAACACTCTTTGGCTCTGGGTGGTTAGGGCTTTATCCTCGCAAGGAATTCTCTCTGAAAGGCTTCGAGGTGGGGTGCTCTCAAACGACAAAAGCCGTGCACTAACTCTGAGCAGCCAACCATTTATGGTTGTAGGGGGTGGGCTATTTATAGCCACTAGGCAACCCGACCTGATTTGTCCGAAATGACCCTGGGTCACTAAGGAACTGACACGTGTTCCAACAGTCAGATTTCGAACACACGCGACAACTTTACTTGGGCTACAAGCAAATCTGACTCATCCAGCTCTGGATAAGATTTTCTCTCATTGTCTTCGCTCGAAGACATAGGATTTTGGTTGAGCATCACTTCAGTCACTCTGACTTTGTTCACTTGGACCCCGCTTAACAGTACGGTGGTTCCTATGACTCAACAAAGAAGAAAAGGAGCCAACAAAACAACTAAGTCTTCGCGCCCCATAGTCTTCACGCAATGTCTGCTCTTGTCATAGTCTTTAGTGTGAATATCTTCACATACCACTATTGTCTTCAATGTCTTCATACATTTTTAGGGGTCATATCCGATAGATAAACCGAATCAATGAGGGACTACTACCTGTGTTATCCTGTAATTCTCACAAACACATTAGTCCCTCAACCAGGTTTGTCGTCAATACTCCAAAACCAGCTAGGGGTGGCACTAGATGCACTTACAATCTCCCCCTTTTTGGTGATTGATGACAAACTGGTTGAAGTTTTCAACGGGGATAAAAGTATGTGAAATGTCAAGGATTTAGGTATTGTCTTCATAATTGGCAAAGGCTCCCCCTGAAGATGTGCATATAAGTAATTTGCTTTTGGAATGCAAATGCACATGGCAGGTTGTACTTGTGGAGATCCTCTTCAACTTATGACGACAATTCATCATGCTTGAAAAGTATGTGAAGATAATGACATGCATAATGAAAAATGGACGTCTGTAGAATGACTTAAGTGCGGAAGTTATCATCGCACATGCGGAATTTATCATCGCATCACAGAATAGCAAATAAGTAGCAGACGACAATCGAGTTTAAGTGTTACAACTCAAAGAACCAAGTGTATCAAAAAGCAAGAGTTGTAAACACTAGGCAAAATATAAAACCACCGCCCATATGGACCCGCTTGAAGACTATCAAACTCATATGCTTCTCCCCTTTTGTCAGTAAGGACCAAAAAGGTTTGAAGACAAAGAGCATCTACTCGTTCCCATGAGGAGTTGGTGAAGCAGCAGGGTCGTCGGTGTTGGTTGGCGGTGGAGACGAACTTGGTGCAGTGTTGTTTCGCGCTGAAGGTGGTGAAGTAGCATCGTCTTCATCATTGATGACACGTGCATTCACTGTTGCAGCAGAGGAGGAGAACTCAGAGTCTTCAAGAGACGGAGTATGCCACAGCACAGTCCTTCTTGGAGGTGTTGAGTCAAACTTGAAGCATTCAGAGAAGCCATCATCTTCAACATTGTCATGGTGACCAATGTCTTCAGCAGCGGTGGGGTCAACTATTGGAATGTCTTCAGCTTCAGGAGCCTCTGTGGAAGCAGGCTCATGAACTACCATCCGTCGTTCTTGATGCGAAGAGTCAGGACGAGCAACCGAGATGGGCTCGACAACAAGGGGCTCTGTGGGAGCAGCCCGATCTTTCTTGGTTTTGCGCTTCTTCTTGGAGGGAGCAACATCAGAAGCTTCAGGATTTTTCCTCTTTCTGGCTTCAGCCTCGGCAGCCTTTGTCTTCTTCAGTTCTGAAACGGTTGACTTGACCTTTGGCTTCGAGCCAGACATGCTGCTTGGGAACACAATGCGAGGTTCTTCCCGCCTTGAAGGTGCAGATTTGTCAGTCGATGGCTTCTTCTTCTTTGTAGCCATTCTGGGGTCGATGCCAGGACGCCCAAGAGCCTCGCGCTTCTCAACTTCATTGTAGGCTTGCACGCACTTGTCAGCCAGATTCTTCATGTGCTCACGAGAACCTTTAGCTTCTTCTCGTTTCTTGAGAAAAGCTTCCTTGAGCTCGTGCAGCATAACCAGGAAGTTTTTGACATCTTGAACGCTGAGCTTTGCCATGTGCTTCTTGAACTGAGCTTTCTCATAGTCGATCTTGTGCTTCAATTCAACGATGCACTAAGCTAGAGCTAGCTCAGAAGCAATGGCGCCAGTGAAAGAGACGCTAAGACCAATTGGAAGTTGCAGATCGTCAAAGCTGAGACTGGGGGTTTCAAACCACTCATCAAGGAAGTTGTGGATGATTTCCATGTCAAATAGAGGCAAATCATTGAAGATTTCTGCTTCTTCCTTGCTCTTAGTCAGTTGCTCAAGAGCGTCATTTGCAAGATCTTCATCACTGGACAGATCAATGTGTTCGTCTCGCAGAATGGCAGCAGGGGTCAATGCCTGATCAGTATTCTTTTTCATCCTCATCTTCTTGGAGATACGTGATACATCTTCAGACTGCACACTGTCTTCAGGAGGTGCAGTAGCCAGTGGCTTCGCACATGAAGCTTTTGGAGGAGCAGCTAACTTTGAAGCTTTAGCCTTCTTTTGCTTCTGCGGCTTTGGAGTAGGAGCTGGGGCTTCATCAGTGTCGGAATCATCATCAGAATGATCCACTTTGCCACCTTGAACAGAAATGTGAGTGATAAGGCCATCAATGTTGTAGAAAGGTCCGACGATATTGGGTTCAGCATGGCGTGTGCCGTCAGCCCGGGGAGCAGAAGGACCAGGGTTGAAGTCTAGTCCAATGACTTCTTGTTTTCCTTGGCCAATGCCTTTGCGTGCTGGAAGTTGCGTTTGAAGAGATTATCGTCACGACACCAGAGAAGTGATGATGGGTCAGCATTTTCAGGCTATGGTCCACGGACCATACAGGGATAGAAGCCCTGAGCAATAGCTTCAGCTCTGGTCTTGGGTGGAAGGCTTTGGAAGAGAATGTCACCCAAGGACTCTTGATGGCATTCTTCTCAGCATACTCCTGGGTCACAAACTTGTATTTAAACCATTGTTCGGCCCAATATATTCGAATCCATTGGATTCGTGTCTTGCGCTGATTGTAATCCTCTCCTGGATCTGTCTTGTACAGCTCTGAGAGGTCATCAGGCAGATCTCTTGATGTTCCCCCTCGACGCTATTTGCCACCCTTCCTTGCTGATTTCTCTGTAGCCATGAACTTCAAACTGAATGGCTTCAACACGTTCAAAGGCTTCAAAGGCTTCCGCTTTCTGGTCAAACAGGAACTGGCTTCGGGAGAGTTAATGTGATGATGTAAGAATTCTGCAAACGAATGCAGACTATGAGAACCAAGGGATTCTCCTACGGACATGTACCTGTGATAGCATTAGAGATGCGACGGAAGCGGAGAGGTCATATGCATTCTCAGAAGATTTTGAAGATAAATCAGTTTGAAGACATTGACCTCATGGTGTGAATACATTCACTTATGTGTTTGAAGTTGGTTCCAGATTTGTACGAATCCAGGAATAGGTACAAGTGAGGAATCTAACTTGTTATGAAGCTTAAGTGAATATACTAGGCATTATATGAGATGCAGACATGATAGATCTACATTGAGTAGGCAGAAACCACTTTCGGTAAACAGGATGAATCTTTTAGGATCAAAAAGATGGTAAAAATAGAGTTCTATTTACCACACAATGAACTGCTAGATGGGAAGAGTAGGAGACTGAGCAGTTCAATCCACCGTGCCCTAACTTGGCGACGGAGGACACCTACGGCGGCGGTGGAGAGGACGATGACCACGGCCGGCGTGAGGACGGCGTCGGTGAAGTCGCGACAGCTAAGCGCTTCGTCGCCAGCGTCGTTGAGATCTAGGGTGGCTCTAGGGTTTTGACTATGTGGAGAGGTGGAAGAAGGTTTTCTTGACCGCAGGGGACATGTATTTATAAGGAAGTATGCGGCACAGCGTAATTATGCAGGTGCCCCTGGCGGTTCACATCTGAGGGACACGTGGCAAGCATGCAACATACTCGGAGTTGTCCCACGTTCCCACGCCCGCCCGAACTGTCGGATGGTCGTTCCGGCTTCTCCGGATTTTAGGCAATAAGGACAGAGCATTTAAAACAGATTTAATGTTTGTCTCTGTATCTTCTGTTAACAAGGACGCGGAGAAGACATTCGACAGTTTCAATAGAATGCATATGATTTGGACAGATAGAGTTTGAGATAGAAAGCATAGAGAGATTAGGGTCTGATCACATTCACTTAGTTCAAAAGATTCAACAAGGAAGATGTAGCCATAAGTGAATGCTGTAGAGGACAGAACACTAATATGTATATATCAGAAGACAATCAAATCAACATAGTGAAGATAATCATGAAGACAAGTTGAAATTGAAGAGAAACCAAATGTGAAGACATAGCAAATGTAACGCCATGAGTAAAACACTTCAAACAGAAGAATTTGGTGGTGGGGTTGCCCATCGTACAGGAAGTATTAGACCCAGATGGCGCACAATTATTGTGGCGCTCCGAAGTCAAATTCCACGTTAATGTATTCACACTCAGAATGTAAGTCTTTATTGATTGAAGATATACTTTACTTCGTGTGTTGCACATCTATGTCATCAACATGCTTAAGTGTTAGGTTGTGTGCCTGATCACAGGACATTTGAGAATTCCAAGATATTTAGCTCACACCGTAACTTGCAAACCTCTTCTCATCCAAGGGCTTGGTGAAGATATCTGCCAATTGCTCTTCAGTGTTGACGTGTATGATATCAATATCTTCCTTCCTAACATGATCTCTGAGAAAGTGATGACGAATTTCAATGTGCTTTGTCTTCGAGTGCTGAACTGGGTTGTTGGCAATCTTGATGGCGCTTTCGTTGTCGCAGTAGAGTGGCACTTGCTTCAGATGAATGTCATAGTCTTTGACTATTTGCTTCATCCATAGAAACTGAGCGCAGCAAGATCCAGCAGCAATGTATTCAGATTCAGCAGTCGAGAGAGATACACAGTTCTGCTTCTTTGAAGACTAACATACAAGTGATCGTCCCAGAAAATGACATGTGCCTGATGTAGACTTGCGATCCACCTTGTCACCAGCATAATCAGCATCCGAGAATCCAACTAGATCAAACTCTGAGCCCTTTGGATACCATAATCCTAGTGTTGAGGTGTGAGCAAGATATCTGAGAATTCGCTTCACAGCTAAGTGATGCGATTCCTTTGGTGCCGCTTGGAACCGGGCACCCATGCAAACACTAAGAATGATATCTGGCCTAGATGCACATAAATAAAGCAAGGAACCAATCATGGAGCGGTATACCTTTTGATCGAGCTCTTTACCATTGTCGTCGGGACCCAGATAATGTTTGGCTGGCATTGGCGTCGTGAAGCCTTTGCAATCTTGCATCCCAAATTTCTTCAGGCAATCTTTGAGGTATTTCTCTTGAGATATAAAGATGTCGTTGCGTTGCTAACGTATTTGAAGACCAAGGAAGAACTTCAGCTCACCCATCATGGACATCTGATATTGCTCTTGCATCATATATCCAAACTCGTCACTGTATTTCTGATTGGTGCTGCCGAAGATAATGTCATCAACATATATTTGGCACACAAACAGTTCACCATCATATGTCTTCGTGAAGAGAGTGGCGTCGAGGGAACCAGGTTTGAAGCCTTTGCTCTTCAGGAAGTCTTTGAGTGTGTCATACCAAGCCCGAGGGGCTTGTTTGAGGCCATACAGTGCCTTGTTGAGCTTGTACACCATGTCAGGATGTTTTGGATCTTCAAAGCCAGGCGGTTGTGCAACATACACTTCCTCTTCAATCTTGCCATTGAGAAAAGTGCTCTTCACATCCATTTGATACAAAAGAATGTTATGATGATTTGCATAGGCCAGCAGTATGCATATGGCTTCAAGCCTAGCCACAGGAGAAAATGTTTCATCGAAGTCAATCCCTTCAACTTGAGTGTATCCTTGAGCAACGAGACGAGCTTTGTTTCTGACAACTTGACCATGCTCATCTTGCTTGTTGCGATATATCCATTTAGTGCCTATTATATTGTGCTTACGAGGATCAGAACGCTTAACCAGTTCCCATACATTATTCAGCTCAAACTGTTGAAGCTCTTCTTGCCTAGCTTGAACCCATTCAGGTTCCATGAAGGCTTCATCAACTTTCTTGGGTTCAGATATTGATACAAATGCGAAGTGCCCACAGAAATTTGCTAGCTTTGTTGCCCTTGAACGAGTGAGTGGACCTGGTGCATTGATGCTATCAATTATTCTCTCAATCTGTACTTCATTTGCAACACGAGGATGTACATGACGAAGATTTTGTTCTTGCTGATCATTGTCATCGTTAGAAGGATTGTCTTCAGGCTGAGCATTGTCTTCAGGTTGATCAGGTGCGGAGATGATAAGTTCCTCTTTAGGCTGAGCTTCAGATGGTATGATTTCTCTAGTTCCCATAAGTTTGATTGATTCACTGGATGGAACTTCATCTAGCACATTTGGCAGGTGCTCTCTTTGCGAGCCGTTAGTCTCATCGAACCGCACATCCACAGTTTCAACCACTTTATAGTGAAAGAGGTTGAAGACTCTGTAGGAGTGTGAATCCTTTCCATATCCAAGCATAAAACCTGCATGTGCTTTCGGTGCAAATTTTGAAGTGTGATGTGGATCCTTGATCCAGCACCTGGCACCAAATACTCTAAAGTAACTGACATTTGGCTTCTTGCCCGTAAGGAGCTCATAGGATGTCTTGTTGAGAAGCTTGTGAAGATAAACACGGTTGATGATATGGCATGCAGTATCAATGGCTTCAGGCCAGAATTTTCTTTGAGTATTGTATTCATCAAGCATTATCCGGGCCATCTCAATAAGTGTTCCGTTCTTGCGTTCCACGATGCCATTCTTCTGTGGCGTGTACGGAGTTGAGAATTCATGTGTGATGCCCAAAGTATCAAGATATGTATCTAGGCCAGTGTTCTTGAATTCAGTGCCATTGTCACTTCTGATGTGCTTTATCTTGACGCCATAGTTGTTCATGGCTCGATTGGCGAAGCGTCTAAAGACATCCTGCACTTCAGTCTTGTAGAGGATTATATGCACCCAAGTATATATTGAATAATCATCAACAATGACAAAGCCATAGAGACAAGCAGTAGTAGTAAGAGTTGAGTAATGAGTGGGACTGAAAAGGTCCATGTGGAGCAGTTCGAAGGGTTGAGTCATTGTCATGATTTTCTTCGAGGGATGCTTGCCCCTCGTCATCTTTCCTGCTTCACAGGCACCGCATAAGTGATCCTTCTTGAACTTGACGCCCTCGATGCCTATGACATGCTTCTTTCTTGCAAGAGTGTGCAAGTTCCTCATGCCAGCATGCCCTAGCCTCCGATGCTAGAGCCAACATTATGAAGCTTTTGCTAGAAGACATACGGCAAGTTGTGGTCCTGCTGAGAAATCTACTACGTACAAATCATCTTTCCGATACCCTTCAAAAACTAGAGACTTGTCAGATTCCATTAGAACAAGGCAACGATATTTTCCAAACATCACAATCATGTTTAAATCACAAAGCATTGAGACAGGCATTAAGTTGAAACCAAGGGATTCAACAAGCATGACTTTATCCATGTGTTGATCCCTTGAGATTGCAACTCTACCTAGACCCAATACCTTGTTTTTACCAGTGTCAGCAAATGTGATGTGACTTTTGTCAGATGGACGTAAGGTTGAGTCCATGAGAAGACTTCGCTTGCCAGTCATGTGATTAGTACACCCTGTAACGCCCTCGATGCGGCTATAGCTCCCACGTGTCGAGGCACGACTTAGAGACATAACCGCATTGAAAGCAATGTCGCAAGTCAGGCAATCATTACAACATCCCATGTAATATATAATAAAAGGGGAAGAAACATAGTTGGCTTACACTCGCCACGTCACATCAAAGTACATAAATAACATCCATCATACAAACACTCATGGCCCGACTATGGCGCCAAAATAGAAAATGACCCAACATGCGACAAGGTCCCAATCAAACCCCAACTAGGCACCACTACTGATCATCAGGAAAAGACACGTAGTAATGCTGAGAGTCTTCGTCGAACTCCCACTTGAGCTCGTACTCATCACCTGGAGCGGTATCACCTGGACCTGCATCTGGAGTTTTAGTAATCTGTGAGCCACAGGGACTCAGCAATCTCGCACCCTCACGATCAAGACTATTTAAGCTTATATGAATGTCAAGGCAATGTATGTGGAGCTGCAGCAAGCGACTAGCATATATGGTGGCTATCTTATTCGCAAAAGAGAGCGAGAAGAGGAGGCGAAGCACGAGCGTGAAAAACTAGAGGAACAACCTGCGCAAACATTACTCCAACACCGTGTCCGCCTCCCGGACTCCGCCGAGAAGAGGCCATCACGGTAACACACTCAGTTGATTCCTTTTAATTAATTAAGGTTCAAGTTGTCTACACCGGACATTAACAAATTCCCATCTGCCCATAACCGCGGGCACGGCTTTCGAAAGTTCAATCCCTGCAGGGGAGTCCCAACTTAGCCCATGACAAGCTCTCACGGTTAATGAAGGAATAGACCTCCTCCCAAGACATTCCGATCAGACTCGGTCTCTCAGTAATTCAAGACACTTCGACAGGTTAAAACAAATCCAGCAACACCGCCCAAATGTGCCGACAAATCCCGATAGGAGCTGCACATATCTCTTTCTCAGGGCACACTCAGATGAACACTACGTACAACTAAAACCAACCCTCAAGTTGCCCAGAGGTGGCGCTGCAAGTGGCTCTATTTGGACCAACACTCAGAGGAGCACTGGCCCGGGGGGGTTTAAAATAAGATGACCCGCGGGCTCCGGAAACCCGAGGGAAAAAGAGGCTAGGTGGGAAATGGTAAGACCAAGGTTGGGCATTGCTGGAAAATCTTTAATCAAGGCGAACTATCAAGGGGTTCCCATTATAACCCAACCGCGTAAGGAACGCAAAAATCCGGGAACATAACACCGATATGACGGAAACTAGGGTGGCAAGAGTGGAACAAAACACTAGGCGAGAGGCCGAGCCTTCCACCCTTTACCATGCATATAGATGCATTAAGATAACATGGCAATATAATGATATCCCAACACGTAAATAAATGATGTTCCAACAAGGAACGGCCTCCAATCTTCACCTGCAACTAGCAACGCTATAAGAGGGGCTGAGCAAAGCGGTAACATAGTCAATCAATGGTTTGCTAGGACATGGTGGGTTAGAGTTTCAACATGGCAAATGGGAGGCTGACAAGCAAAAGGTAGGCATCGTAGCATTGGCATAGCAAAGAGCGAGCAAACTAGCATAGCAAAGATAGTAGTGATTTCGAGGGTATGATCATCTTGCCTGCACAGTTGTCAGAGTTGACTCGATCCTCACAAGCAAACTCAACGGGCTCCTCGGTAGCGAACTCGTCTCCCGGCTCTACCCAAACAAGACAAACAAGCAACAAGGATACAATCAACCACGTGCAAGAACAAGCAATATGATGAAATGATGACATGCTATGCGGGATGCGATGCGGGATGCAAAATGCAAGATATGACAGGAAATGCATGAACCTGGCCTCAACTTGGAATTCCAAGGGTGCCACTGGAAAGATGAGATGAAATCGCTTGAAAACGATATAAAGATCATCGGAATCGGAGTTACGGTTTGGAAATGGCAAGCGTTTTAAGAATGACACCGGTCTGCGATTTACAGCAAGTAGGCATCTAAATGCAATGAGATGAACATGCTACAGCCACCAAACATGACAACAAAATACATGGCAGGGATTCACACAAGATGCTTAACAAAAGACTAGCACTGAGCTACGGCCAATTCATCCATTATGAGGTTCAAACAAGCATGGAAAAAACGCAAATGCAAAACAGATACCAGACTTAGTGAAATTAACACTTGTCTGAAATTTCAGATCACGAAGCCCTCTTCAGAGCAGCAAAACAACATGATACATGACCTGATTAAGACAAGTAAGAACATGGCATTGAGCTACTCAACAAGCTTAACAAAAGTCCCTAAGTGACCTGGGGTCAAAAGGGATCACAAAATATACTAACGGGCACACGAACATAGCTAAAACACAATCGGTTTTCAGACTTAGTGAAAACTGAGACATGCTGAAATATAACTCACGAAGGCATGTAAATGAGCTCGATGCACTCACCACGGTGCAAGTCATGGCAAGGCAAGCATACATTCATTAAGAAGGCACAAAATACAAGCTAGACATGGCAAGAACAATGGCATAGTATGCACGGATCAACTACAACAACACCGGCAAAATCGCAAACGAGTTGACGATCTGCCCAGATTCACAATGAAGCAAAGTAGAGCTCGATTGACTCAAGCTAGGGTGCTCCATAATTGCAAACAAAGACATGGATGGATAGAGCATAACATGATTAACAAAACTCCTTTACTGATCATCCTCAAGAGAGGCACGGATCACTAGGAAACAAGCTGAACACATGGCATCATGAACTAAATAATCCCAGACTTAGTGAAAGCTACTAAGTCTCTGAAAACAGATTTCCCGGGTGCCTCACTTTGCAAGCTTGCACAAGTCACCACACACATCCTAAAAATGCATGGGTTGCACCTCTGTAAAGAAGACAAAATCCTTAACAAAACATATGAAGGACTCACAGGCATAGCATGCACACAAAAATCATGGCAAAAATGACAAAAGTCTAAGATGAACTAGCAGATCTGACAATTAACTCACAAAGCCTCCTTCTAACAGCATTTTTGGCATCAAGATGAGCTCAAATGAAAATGATGCAATGGAATGAAATGATGTACTCTCTGAGATGAACATTTTGATATATTATATGCATGAATCGGAGCCACGGATGCAAAGTTATGGGGCCTCGAACAGGAGCATATGGACTGAAAAATCCTGGGACTTCGAAAAAAAACACCCGCGGATCTAGGGTTTACTATTCACCCGATCCGGATCTGGATCCCGCACGGATTCCAAGGCGATCGACGGAGTAGGAGGAAGGGCCGGCCGGTGGGGGGGGGAGCTCGCCGGAGTTAGGGGCGCCGACGACGAGGCGGCTCGGGCGCGGCGACCGAGGCGGCGGGCGGCGCGGCGGCGACCCGAGGCGGCGGGGCGGCGCGCCGGGCGGCGAGGTCCCGCGGTGGAGCTCGCCGGAGACCGGGTGGGCGGCGGAGGCGGCGACTGCTGGCGCGGCGCGCAGCGGCCGGAGTCGGGGGAGGAGGCAGCGCGATGGCTCCGGGCGGCGGGCGCGCGACTGGGCTCGGGGAGGGCCGCGGCCGGGCCCCGCAGGCCGGCGCAGTCGGCGACGAAGTGGGGCTGCGCGCGGGCAAATCAGAGGCGGACACGTGGCGGCGGCGTTCGGGGCGGACACGTCCGTCTCACGCGGACGTTGTCCGGCGGCGGTGGAGAGGTTTTTTTTAGGGTTTCGCGGGGGGGGGGGGGAGAGATCCGAAATTGGAGGGGTCTATTTATAGACATAAGTGGAGGTAGGAGAGTCCAAATGAGGTGCGGTTTTCGGCCACGCGATCGTGATCGAACGGTCTAGGACATGGAGCAGAGTTTGGTGGGTTTTGGGCCAAATTGGGGGGTGTTGGGCTGCAACACACACGAGGCCTTTTCGGTCCCTCGGTTAACCGTTGGAGTATCAAACGAAGTCCAAATGGCACGAAACTTGACAGGCGGTCTACCGGTAGTAAACCAAGGCCGCTTGGCAAGTCTCGGTCCAATCCGGAAATGTTTAATCCCCACACATGAAAGAAAGCTAGAAATGACCACCGGAGGAGAACGAAGCGCCGGAATGCAAAACGGACAACGGGGAAAATGCTCAAATGCATGAGATGACCACGTATGCAAATGCAATGCACATGATGACATGATATGAGATGCATGACAAAGACAATAAAACACGGAGACAAAGACCCGAACCCGAGAAATAAATATAACTTAACGCCGGAAACGGCAAGAGTTGGAGTACAAATTGGGAAAGTTACATCCGGGGTGTTACACACCCACTATCAATAATCCATTCCGAAGCAGCTGGTGTCATACCCTACAGTGCAGTTACGGGGATAGGCTTCACGAAGAGAATTGTGAAGCATAAACATTTGACGAGCAAGTGGATTATGAAAGCTTAGATCGAGGTTAGGACTGATAGGGCACGTAGCAAGCGACTCGGGAACAAAATACATAATAAGACCATTTGGGCATTTGATCTTGCGCCCTACAAGATGTTTAAGGTCCCCAGCAATAGCTTGAGACGATTTTGGTTTTCGGCTGGAGACCTTTCCCTACAAAAGAGAGTTAAGCTTTCTTAGCCACCCACATCCTCAAGGGTGGCTTCGAAGCAATGAGTCTAAGTGTAGCATCTGAGAACTTTGGCTTTGGAGCCCTAGCAAAAAGTCTTGCAGGTGGACAATAGTACTCATAAGAATAAGCAGAGTAGTTCTTGGTCTTATGAACATGGCAGTTTGATGAACCGCGCTCATATTCATAGGCCCGAGTATGGCTTCCCTGCAAAACATTTGCATTAGTGTGACTCAGGTGAGTCCTTTGTCTGTATGAAGCTTTTGGACTATATGAAGCCTGTGGTCTGGGGTTTGTCTTCTTCACTTGTGGTGTCATGATGACATTCACAGGAAGATTCTCCAGCAACCTTTTCGGCACCCAGACTTTCTTCATAGGTGTCCCATTCCTGCAGTTAGTACCAATATACCTGGCAAACACTTCACCATTCTGATTCTTAAACAGTTTATAGTTTGCATCAAAGGATTCATCAATAACAATGGGATTAGCACAAGTGAAGCCAGATAGGGTGGATGGATCCGTTGATGGTTCCTTTGCAGCAACCCATGTGGTTTTGGGGTACTACTCAGGTTTCCAGTAAGAGCCATCAGCATTCATTTTCCTTTCGAACCCAACACCCTCTTTCCTAGGGTTTTGGTTCAGGATCTGCCTTTTGAGGACATCACATAGTGTCTGATGCCCTTTGAGACTTTTGAACATCCCTGTTTCAAGCAATGTCTTCAACCTAGCATTCTCATAAGCAATAGCAGTGGCATCCTCAGTAGAGGGGTTAGTTACCACATCTGCAGTTGAAGATGTTGCAACAGTAGCAGCACTAGAACATTCAGCAACAGAAGTAGCGTTATCACGCTCAATGCATTTAAGACATGGTGGTTCAAAATCCTTCCTGAGCGGAACTGATCTATTTGGCATGAAGTGACCCATTTTCCTTCTCAAGATCTTGCTTCCTTTGAAGATAATCATAGGAAAGATTTTCATGAGTTGTTGAGAGCGTTTCATGATGACTTTCAAGTTCCTCATACTTAACATGAAGATTTTTTATGTCTTCAATTAAGGACTGAGATCGAGTCATTTCAGCGTCTAACAGGTCATCGCTTTTGTCTAATAGTTTTTGAATATGTTCCATAGCTTTCTGTTGTTCAGTTGAAATTTTTGCAAGTGTTTTGTAGCTGGGTTTGGAACCACAATCAGAGTCATCTTCACTTGATGTTTGATAGTGAGTGGCGCGTGAGTTTACCTTGGCACCGCGTGCCATGAAGCAGTAGGTGGGAGTGGAGTTGTCCTTGTCATTAGCATCGGCGTTGGTGACCGAGTCATTGTCTTCAGTGTTGAAGATGGACTTGGCAACGTAGGCTGTAGCCGGACTTGCAATGCCAGGATCGGACTCCTCCTCAGACTCCACCTCCGCCTCCTCATAAGCGGACTCCTCCTCTGAATCCATTTCCTTGCCAACAAATGCACGAACCTTTCCAGATGAGCTCTTCTTGTGTGATGAAGACTTTGAGGAAGACTTGGAAGAAGACTTTGAGTATTTCTTCTTCTTCTTGTCGTCAGAATCATACTCCTTGCTCTTCTTTTTTCTTCTTGTTCTCATTGTCCCACTGCAGACACTCAGAGATGTAGTGGCCAGGTTTCTTGCACTTGTGGCATGTTCTCTTCTTGTAGTCATGAGCAGAAGCTTCATCATTCCTTGAGCTTGATTGTGAAGACTTTATGAAGCCTTTCTTCTTGGTGAATTTTTGGAACTTCTTCACAAGCATAGCAAGCTCCTTTCCAATGTCTTCAGGATCATCAGAACTGCTGTCAGATTCTTCTTCAGATGAGGAGACGACTTTTGCCCTGAAGGCACGAGTTCGCCCATAGTTGGGACCGTAGATGTCTCTTTTCTCAGAAAGCTGAAACTCATGTGTGTTGAGCCTCTCAAGTATGTCAGATAGATTGAGTGTTTTGAAGTCAGGATGTTCTTGAATCATCAGGGCTAGGGTGTCAAACAAGCTGTCAAGTGATCTCAGGAGTGTCTTGATGACTTCATGCTTGGTGATCTCAGTAGCGCCGAGGGCTTGAAGCTCATTTGTGATGTCAGTGAGTCGATCAAACGTGAGCTGGACATTCTCATTGTCATTTCTCTTGAAGCAGTTGAAGAGGTTGCGAAGGACACTGATTCTCTGATCTCTCTGGGTTGAGACGCCTTTGTTGACCTTGGAGAGCCAGTTCCAGACTAGCTTAGATGTTTCCAAAGCACTCACACGGCCATACTGTCCTTTGTTCAGATGACCACAGATGATGTTCTTGGCAGTGGAGTCCAGTTGAACGAACTTCTTGACATCAGCAGCGGTGACACCTTCACCAGCCTTGGGAATGCCATTCTTGACGACATACCATAGGTCGACATCAATGGCTTCAAGATGCATGCGCATCTTATTCTTCCAGTAGGGATATTCAGTTCCATCAAAGACTGGGCACGCAACGGAGACTTTGATTATCCCTGCAGTCGACATAGCTAAAACTCCAGGTGGTTAAACCGAATCACACATAACAAGGGAGTTCCTTGATACCAATTGAAAGTGCTAGTGATCGACTAGAGGGGGGGTGAATAGGCGATTTTTGTGAAAGTCTTCAAAACATGGAAGTTTCAAAGACAAACGATAGAAATAAACCTATTATCATGCAGCGGAAGGTAGACTACACTAAGAAAGCCATAGTCAAGTATTCAATGAAGTGAAAGCACAACGACTAATAGCATCTAGGCAGTATAGATCAGGTAGGAAGATAGTGTGAAGCCAATCAGAACAAGCGGTCACTCAGTGAAGACAAAAGATAATGCAATCATACAATGACTTCACTAGAGCCAACAGTAAGTAAAGGAATGAGAAGGATGAAACTAGTGACTCGTTGAAGACAATGATTTGTTGGACCAGTTCCAGTTGCTGTGACAACTGTACGTCTGGTTAGGGAGGGTGAGATTCAACTCAGAAGACCACGTCTTCACCTTATTCCTCTTGAGCTAAGGACACCCAGTCCTCGCCCAATCACTCTGGCAAGTCTTCAAGGTAGACTCCCAAACCTTCACAGACTTTGTTCACGGCGATCCATAATGACTCTTGGATGCTCAGAACGCGACACCTAACCGGCTGGAGGATTCACAGTCCTCAAGAGTAATAAGTCTTCAGATCACACAGACAAGAAGACTTCAGTGATGCATAACACTCTTTGGCTCTGGGTGGTTAGGGCTTTATCCTCGCAAGGAATTCTCTCTCAAAGGCTTCGAGGTGGGCTGCTCTCAAACGACAAAAGCCATACACTAACTCTGAGCAGCCAACCGTTTATGGTTGTAGGGGGTGGGCTATTTATAGCCACTAGGCAACCCGACCTGATTTATCCGAAATGACCCTGGGTCACTAAGTAACTGACACGTGTTCCAACGGTCCGATTTCAAACACACGCGGCAACTTTACTTGGGCTACAAGCAAAGCTGACTCATCCAGCTCTAGATAAGATTTGGTCTCATTGTCTTCGCTCGAAGACATAGGATTTTGGTTGAGCATCACTTCAGTCACTCTGACTTTGTTCACTTGGACCCCACTTAACAGTACGGTGGTTCCTATGACTCAACAAAGAAGAAAAGGAGACAATGAATCAACTAAGTCTTCGCGCCCCATAGTCTTCATGCAATGTCTTCTCTTGTCATAGTCTTCAGTGTGAATATCTTCACATACCACCATTGTCTTCAATGTCTTCATACATTTTTAGGGGTCATCTCTGGTAGATAAACCGAATCAATGAGGGACTACTACCTGTGTTACCCTGTAATTCTCACAAACACATTAGTCCCTCAACCAGGTTTGTCGTCAATACTCCAAAACCAACTAGGGGTGGCACTAGATGCACTTACACTAGAATATCCCAGAGTACCCGTGTGATCATCCTACAGTCCGCCACCCAGGTTCAAAGGGATAATAAGACTATTAATGCTAGAAACTTCCGTGTGTAGCCACAACCCGTTATGGGCTCTGGCATAGTTGAGTAAGTTGCGTGAGTTCTTGAAGAGGTGGACTAGGAGATGTAGGGGATTGTAGGTGTACCAGTCCACCCAGAGTAGAGAACAAATGCTTCTGAAAGATTGTATCTCGGTCATCCATTTCTCAAACACCCGATAGTGCGAGAAATCCAACGAAGGAGATCGAGTCTTGTGGGGAAAAGTGTGCAAACCTCTGTAGAGTGTATAAACTAATCATGGTTAGCCGTGTCCCCGGTTATGGACATCTTGAGTATCTGGTTCTGGGATTATCATATGGATCTCATCACTCTAAATTAATTTGTTGGGTTGATAATTAGTTTTAATTGGGATTGAGTTGGAGGAACCTTCTCAATATTGTTCAACTACCATGATAGTCAAATAAAATATATTCCTTTGTTGTAGGGAAAAATTGGCTTTTCGCAAAACATATTAACCATACAATCTCCACTACCCATATATGCATGTAGTGATAGCATTTATCTGTTATTAATCTCCTGTGTTACATTGTCAGCATATTCCATGTGCTGACCCAATTTCGGGCTGCAACGTATCATGTTGCAGACTTTTCTGACAAGGAGTAAGGTGTGATAGGTCGTTTGTCATGCACTCAGCTATGTCGTTGGAGTTGATGGACTCACTTTATCTTCCAAGCCTTCCGTTGTTATCGTATTAGATGGCCTTAAGCCATATTTTATTGTAATAAGTTCTCTCTTGAGACATTCGATGTAATAAGTGTGTGACTGCCACTCTGTTATAAATCCTTCGAGTACTCTGTGTGTCAGCATTACCGATCCAGGGATGACACTGAAGCACAGAGACTTGACCGTTTGAGGTCGGGTCGCTACAAGATGGTATCATAGCACACGCTAAATGTAGGACACGACCACTAAGAAAAGCCATAGGCCACTCTTCTCTACTTATTTCTGACTCCTCTCCATTTTCTACTCTTTAGGATGGTGGATACGAGGAACATGTTTGCACAACCAGATGAAGACACACCTTTTGGACGACACTTGAAGGAAGTCACTGTAACACCCACGATGCGGCTATATCTCCCACGTGTTGGGGCACGACTTAGAGGCATAGCCGCATGGTAGGTTTGTCGGAAGAGGGGTAATCTTCAGACAATCCCATGTACTGAATAAGAAAGGGATAAAGAGTTGGCTTACAATCGCCACTTCACACAAATAAGAGTTAAACATACATCATCCAGAATACAATCAGGGTCCGACTGTGGAACCAAAATAAAAGAAGACAACCCCAAATGCTAGATCCCCGACCGTCCCAACTGGGCTCCACTACTGATCAAAAGGAAACTAAACAACACAACGAACAAGATCTTCATCGAGCTCCCACTTGAGCTCGGTTGCGTCATCTGCACTGGCATCATCGGCACCTGCATCTGTTTGGAAGTATCTGTGAGTCACGAGGACTCAGTAATCTCACACCCGCGAGATCAAGACTATTTAAGCTTATGGGTAGGAAAGGGTAGTGAGGTGGAGTTGCGGCAAGCACTAGCATATATGGTGGCTAACATACGCAAATAAGAGCGAGAAGAGAAGAAAAGCAATGGTCGTAAATGCTAGAAGTGATCAAGAAGTGATCCTGAAGCTACTTACGTTCAAGCATAACACAAGAACCATGTTCACTTCCCGGACTCCGCCGAAAAGGGACCATCACGGCAACACACGTGCTTGATTCATTTTAATTAAGTTAAGTTTCAAGTTCTCTACAACCGGACATTAACAAATTCCCATCTGCCCATAACCGCGGGCACGGCTTTCAAAAGTTCAAACCCCTGCAGGGGTGTCCCAACTTAGCCAATCACAAGCTCTCATGGTCAACGAAGGATATTCCTTCTCCCAGGAAGACCCGATCAGGCTCGGAATCCCGGTTACAAGACATTTCGACAATGGTAAAACAAGACCAGCAAGACCACTCGCTGTGCCGACAAATCCCGATAGGAGCTGCACATATCTCGTTCTCAGGGCACACTGGATAAGCTAAGCATACAGGAACCAACATAACCCAAGTTGCTAAGGGACGGTCCCGCACGGTGCTCTTGTTTGGACCAACACTCAGTGGAGCACTGGCCCGGGGGTTTAAAATAAAGATAACCCTTGAGTCCATGGAACCCAAGGGAAAAGGCTTAGGTGGCAAATGCTAAAACCAAGGTTGGGCCTTGCTGGAGGAGTTTTATTCAAGGCGAACTGTCAAGGGGTTCCCATAACACCCAACCGCGTAAGGAATGCAAAATCAAGGAACATAACAACGGTATGATGGCAACTAGGGCGGCAAGAGTGGAACAAAACACGAGGCATCAGGCCGAGCCTTCCACCCTTTACCAAGTATATAGAGGCATTAAAGTAAACAAGATATTAATAATGATATCGCAACAATAACCATGTTCCAACATGGAACAAACTTCAACTCCACCTGCAACTAGCAACGCTATAAGAGGGGCTGCGCAAAGCGGTAACATAGCCAAACAACGGTTTGCTAGGAAAAGGTGGGTTAGAGGCTTGACATGGCAATATGGGAGGCATGATAAAGCAAGTGTTAGGTATCGCGGCATAGCAATAGAGTGAACAACTAGCAAGCAAAGATAGAAGTGATTTCGAGGGTATGGTCATCTTGCCTGCAAAGTTCTCAGAGTTGACGAAAGCTTGATCCTCGTTAGCGTACTCAACGGGTTACTCGATCACGTACTCGTATCCCGGCTCTACCCAAAGCAAGATCACAAGCAAAGGAAACAACAATCAACCACGGTGCAATGCGCAAGCAACATGATGCAAACATGGCATGATATGCGAGATATGATATGCAATGCATATGCGTGCTCCGGAAGGAAAAGATTGATCAAGGCATAAACTTGGCAAACCAAGTGTGCCTCTGGAAAGATGAGATGATTTCGGTCAAAATCGATATGAAGATCACCGGAATCGGATGCACGGTTTGCAAATGGCAAGCAAAACAAGAATGGCACAATTCTGCGATTAACAGCACGATGCCATCTAGAATGCAACAAGAAACTAAGCTACCGCACTCCAACATAGCAAAAACGCACATGGCAGTGATCTACTCAAGATGCTTGACAAAACATGAACACTGAGCTATGGCAAAAACACACTGGAATAGGTTCAAATAAGCATGGCAAAAGTGCAAAAGATATCAGCTTCACAAACTTCGTGAAAATACTAACATGCCAGAAATTAACATTAGGAAGCCAGGTTTAGAGCAAGCAAACAGAATGCTACGAGAACAGATCATAGCAAACAAAGGCATGGCATGAATCTACTAAATGCATAGATCAAAAGTCCTTTACTGACCATGAGCCAAAAAGGCACAGAATATATGATAGCACCCATGTAAACAAAGAAAGTTTCGTTAACAGATTCAGACTTAGTAGAAAACTGAGGATGGCATAAACAGAGTTATGAAGGGATCTTTGCAAGCTCGATTCACTCATCACAAGGCATTGCATGACAAACTAAGCATACTACCATCAAGAAGACGTGATCATAAAGCTAACCATGGCAAGAACAAGTTTATAGCATGCTTGGATCAACTACAACAACCATGGCAAAATTGATTAACATGTAAACAATCTGCTAGGAACACTTTATAGCAAAAGTAGAGCAAGATTAAGTCAGGCTAGAGCACTCCATAATTTCAAACAGGGGCATGGATGGATAGAGCATAACCATATGTCCAAATCATCCTTACTGAAGATACTCAAAACAAGCATGGATCTGACTAGAGCATCATGGATACATGGCATAAAAAATAACAGCAGAGCAAGGACTTGGCAAAATGCTAAGTCCCTGAAATCAGCAATATCACGAAGGCTACTTTGCATGCTTGTGCTAGTCACCACAAAGATCACAAAAATACATGGCAAGCACCCCTGTAAAGATGGCATGGCATAAACCAAAACACATGAAGAGCTCATGTTCATATGAAGCACCCATCAAATGTAGCAAAAATGACAAATCCTCATACTCTGATAAGAACCAGCACCTAACAATTTATAGCACTCTTGCGTCAACTATTTGGGCATCAAGATGGACTCAAACAAGCATGGCACAATGGAACAAAATGAAGAGCACATCCTGATGAACATTTTGATACATTACGCATGCAAAACGGAGTTACGAGCAGGAAGTTATGGCATGGCAAAGGGGCACCAGAATGCAACAATTTCGGGACTTAGAAGAAAATTCAACCTCGGGTCTAGGGTTTGCACGGGTCCCGAGGTCGGCCGGAGATCAGAGGCGGAGACTCGGCTCGAGCTCCAGCGAGGAGGCAGCGGGGACGGGCGGATCCGGCGCGGGGGCACCCATTCCCGGCCGAATCTGGCCGGAGTTGGCGAGCACGGCCGTCGGGGCGCTGGCGCGGGCGCCGGCGGCCGGATGGCGAGGGCGCGAGGGAGGCGCTCCCCCGATCCAGCACATGATCAAGCGGGAGGAGCGCGGCTTGCGGGAGCCCGGGCGGCGGCGGGCCGCGGTGGCGGGGCTCGGGCCCGGGTGAGCCTCGGCTAGGCTCCGTGGGCCGCGCGTGGAAGGGGGCGTGGGGCGGACGCGTGGCGCCGTCCCGTTGGCTAGGCGTGTTCTTCTGGGCAAGGTGGCCGCGCCTGATTGGCCGAGGGCGACGGTGCGGCGGCTGCTGGCGGTTGGCGGTGCGACAAGTGGCGGAGGAGGTATGGCTGTGCGTGGATTTCGTGGGGAAGGAAGAAGAAGGCCAAAAATGGCAGGGGAGACGTCTGTATATAGAAAATTGCTAGGGTGGGGGGGGTTGCTTCGTTTCGGAGCCTCCGATCGCGATCCAACGGTGGAGGACATGAAGATGGGTTGGAAGGGTTATTGGGCCGTTTTGGAGGGGTGTTGGGCTGCAACACACACGAGGCCTTTACGGTTCGCCGGTCAACCGTTGGAGTCTCAAACGGACTCCAAATGGCACGAAATTTGACAGGCGGTCTACCGGTGGTGTACCAAAGCCACTTGGCAAATCTCAGTCCATTCCGAGAATGTTTAACACCCGCTCATGAAAAGAGACAAAAGGGGGACGCCGGTGCACGTGGGAGTGTCGGATTGCAAAATGGACAGCGGGGAAAATGCTCGGATGCATGAGACGAACACGTATGCAAATGAGATGCACATGATGACATGATATGAAATGCATGACATGAACAAAATGCAAAACGAAGACAAAACCCAACCACGAAGGGAATCTCATAACTTAAAGCTGGAACTGGCAGAGTCGGAGTACAAATATGGTAAGTTATATCCGGGGCGTTACAACACTCCACCACTACGAAAGGATCTTGTCCCGAGATCCAGGATGGCACCTGAGGGAAAAGGAAGAGGAAGATGAGAGGTAAAACTGAGTTGCTTCTTTGATAGATGAGTGAAACCAAAGAACCTTGCGATGTTGAACCAATTAAATGAAAGAATACAACGAAGATGAACAAAGTTGAAAACACTCCGTTAGAAAAGAGGAATAAGGAACATTACTAGAACCTTGTAGGTTGAAAGACATAAGAAAAAGGGTTGTAATGGACAAGAACTACATGTAAGCACTCCGGTAGAAACGAGATGTACAAGGAACGATAATGATCAATTACGACAACACTTCGGTTAAAAACAAGATAGAGAGGGAAAAGAATGGTATAATTTGGGTCGCACTCCGACTGTAAATGGAAGGAATTGAACATGATATTGACAAACAAGATGATGGGTCGAAGAGAGCAACATCACAATGCCTCCGGAACAAAAGTAAGAATGGAATCAAAAGAACGGAGGAGAAAACAACATCTTCTACCTCAAATGAGCTTGAAAAGCATCTTTAGGAGAAGGGTCGAACGGAGTTGTTGGAAAACCAACAATGAAAAGAACAAGGTTGAAGTGGGCTTATGGAGAACATCTCAAAACTATGAGGTGAAATTCCGCCACTAACGGAGAAAATAGATTGGATTGATATCAACAAGGGGACGAGAAACTTATTTCACCGGGAGAATAAATGAAGAACTTGGATCATTTATAAGCACCATAGCTAGCAACAATCCTTAGGAAATGCTTTAGGTGAAATATAATCCAAGATAATGCAAATGAAGGGATTGATGGGTTGAAAAGATGTCTTGAATGAACTAAAAATGATGGATTTAAGATATGTCATTTCGGCCAACTTATGAATCATGAAACATGAAGGGAGCCATCAAAATGACATAACACCACCTCAAAAGATAAGGTATAACGAAATGCACTTCAGAATGCACGATGAAGAATACTTGAGTTCCTTTGAAAAAGAATCTTGATGAACACTTCGAGAAGGAATTAAATCCTTGATGAACCATCATGTAGTGTGTCGGTGTACAAAAAGAGGGGTACACTTTTTGTACCCCTATAATTGTGCGCGGGCAGTCTGAGCCACGGGCACCACCACACTGAGCAAGGCAAGGGAGGTGAGCCAAGGTAAGGCTGAAGCTCAGGAGAAGCAGAACAACGCCAACACCAAGACCACAAAGAGCAAAGGGGACGAAGCGGACCCCCCCCAGCAAGATCCTTGCCGGGAGGCGGTTTTAGCAAACCCGGTAAGACCCTTGCCGTGGCAGCTCGCCCCACACCTTCGGAGTAAGTCACCCTTGAGTCCACTGCCCCCATGGGGCAAGGATTCGGGAGACATCCCCGTGGTGGCATGCAGATCTTTGTGAAGACATTCAAGATCAGATACACCATTTAGAAGATGATGATCCTTGGCGGGATCCCAGCCAAGGAGGACCACAAGGCCCCCGGCAAGAGCCTTGCCGGGGATGACAGCAGGCGCCACGGCAAGACCCTTGTCGGGGCCCCGGCAAGGCCCTTGCCAAGAACACCCGTAGGGCCACCATCAGGCCCACGCCAGTCAAACCTCCACCGCCGTTCGCATGCAGCTGCCGACCCAACCAGCTGGGCAGGCACCTGCGTGGCGGCATGCGGATCTTCGTGGAGACCCACCACTGCGCCACCTCAGCTGCCTGCCTGCCTACATGGCACCGCGGGCGCCGCTGGCCAGGGCGCGTGTCGACACGAGAGGGAGCGGCGACGGACGAGACAGGGCTCTCCCCCGTCCCCGATAAAGCAAGGACACCTGGGCAAGACGCATTAAATGCGCCTTGTCATGTAATGCGAGGGATAACCTCACATCACTGTACCCTTTCCACCTCCTGTGTGCCACTGTGGCAACCCCTTTCCTATAAAAGGAGGCCCGAGGCGACCAGGAGGAGGATTCGGCTTTTTGGAGCTCCTCACGCCCCATAGCTAGCTCAAGAACACAGATATACAATCCACCAAAGCAGGAGTAGGGTTTTACGCATCCTCGCGGCCCGAACCTGGATCAACGAACCATGTGATATCTGTTTGATCCGCTCTTCTCACGACCCCGCGCCCCGCAACCGTAGTACGGATTCTTGTGATCCCATAGGTGTCGTTCCCACCGACATCTTTGGCGCGCCAGGTAGGGGTCACAGTTGTGAGAATCGGCTTTAGCAGTTAGTTCGACTCTTCTTCATCGTCATGGCGCCCAAGAAGAAGACGACGGTAGTGGTGGGCCCGTCGAAAGCCGGACATCCCGTCCTGACGCGGGCGAGCAGCGGACCAGTCGCAGAAAGGACCCGGGGCGCCGTTCGCGAACACCAACACCGTCCCAGCAGCCAGAGTTTCGGAGGCGGCGATGTTAGTGTGCCTGGTAACGGGCCACACACCGCCAAATCCAAAGACGGAGCCAGGCCCTCCACGGGTGGCGCGGGGCCTTCCAAGATCGCTGCCACCCCGCCCGAAGGCGATGCGAGGGCCTCCAAGACTCCCACGCCGGCGCCGACAGCGCGCTCCTCTCAAGCGGCACGCGACGAACGGCGTAATCACGCCGAAGACCCCGGGCGTCGCCGTGGGAAGAGCCCCGAGTGCCACTCCCGGGAGGTAGAAGACCTTCCCGCTCGCCGAGGCGCTGGTGAAGATGGCATGCGACCGCTGGGTCATGATAGAGCTCCTTCTGACATGGTCAGAAGTTGAAGCGCGTCGCGATCCATGCAGGTTTCGCTACCACCAATGCCAGCAGAAGCCCTGGCGCGCGTAGTTGCTCCTCGATTTTCCTCCCACTATGGGGAAACTCGACGAATGGAGAGCCACTATCCGAAGCCTTGTTGCGGTGGCCAACAAAGACGAACCGAGTCCGGTGGAGCCCCCGGGTCGACGCTCCGACGGAGTCCCACGCACCAGTGGCAGGAAAGCCGGCGGCGCCGTGACCACAGTGCACTCGCCTCCTCCCCGCCTGGTACCACGGACGCCAGCCCGTCGTGACGTTATGGGCGACGAAATCTCCATAGCGTCGTCCGACCCACGGGCGCACTGTGACCAGCGCCAAGTCCTTCGGGAACGAGAACATGAAGACGCTCGAACCACTATCGAGCGCCGGCGCGGAGCGCGCCACCAGTCAGATAGGCGAGCAGGGCCTGCTGTGAACCACCCAGCACCGAAGAGCTCTAGAGGCCTACCTTACGAGGTAGGCTGTCCGGCTTTTACCCATGAGCTGCGGCAGTTCCAGTGGCCCACTCACCGCACCTTCAAACCTGACGTGGGTGAAAAGTACAGCGGCAAGACCCACCCGTCCGAGTTCCTCAGCATCTACACCATTGCGATGCAAGCTGCCGGAGCCCGCGACGATAAGGTGCTTGCGAATTACTTTCCGTTGGCTCTTAAACCCAATGCCATGTCATGGTTGATGAACTTGCCGGTAGACTCTATTTCCTCCTGGTCGGATTTGTGCCATGAGTTTGTGGGCGCCTTTACTGGAGGCCACCAAGCCCATGGCCAAGCGAGCGACCTGCACGTCATTCCCCAGAAGGGAGGCGAGAGTCTCCGCAAGTATATACAGAGGTTCAGCCGGATACAGTACAATATCCCTGATGTTCACCCTGCCGCCATCATCAGCGCGTTCCATCAGAACGTGCGTAACCGCAAGATGCGCGAAGAGCTGGCAATGAACAAGGTGAAAGATGTAGCAGAACTCTATGTTCTTGCTGACAGATGTGCCCGGGCTGAAGAGGGAAGGAAGTACCCCGGCGAAGACGCCGGCGTGGAAACCGACTCCTCAGATGAAGATACTGCCGCCCCGGCGAAGAAGGGCCGGCGCCGCAACAGGAAGCGCAAAGGTAAAGCCGTGCTTGCCGTCGAGGGATCTGATGACACCGGCTCCACCAAGAAAACCAAGGCAGATGACCCCGGCAAGGAAATTGCCGGATGTGTCGCCTGCCGGGCCTTGGCGGTTGCCGAGAAGCCAGGAAACTCCGACAAGCGATACTGCAAGATCCATCGCACCAAAGGCCATGCTCTCCAAGACTGCCGACAGGTTGAGCTCCTCGCTGAGAAGCAGAGGGCTGAATATGAGAGGCGGGACAAGGAGAAGGGCCAAGACGGTGCTAAGGGGTCCGGCAAGAAGCGTGACGGCCAGGCGGGCCGTCGCGGCAAGGATAAACAACAGGAGAGGCCCGCCCGGGGCCGTGACAAAAAGCCAGAAGACGACGATCACGAAGAGGACGACGAATCCGGCGACCAAGAGTTTCAGAAAGCTACAGAGGCCATGTGCGTCGACGGCGGCGCCTCGCTGCATACTTCTCACCGCCAGCTTAAACAGTGGGCGCGAGAGATTACAGCGGCAGAGCCGTCGTTTGATGCCCAAAGGCCGCTGAAGTGGTCCAGCACACCTATCATTTTTGACACTGAGGATCACCCTGATCGCACTACTGCGGTCGGGTGCTTGCCATTGTTGGTTTCACCAACAATACGCAACCTCAAGGTGACAAAGATGCTAGTCGATGGCGGGGCCGGTCTGAACTTGATCTCGCCTGCCGTGATCGAGAAACTGCAGATTCCTGATGGAGACCTCGAAGAGACGGGCACGTTTCAGGGGGTCAACCCGGGAAGAAGCCAACCTAAGGGAAAGGTCACGCTGCCCGTGACTTTTGGAAGCAATCTGAACTACAGGACGGAGAGGATCGTGTTTGATGTTGCCAAGATCCCCTTGCCTTACAACGGGATCCTTGGCCGCCCAGCGCTGGCCAAGTTCATGGCGGCGTCACACTACGCCTACAACACCCTGAAGATGCCAGGACCTGTGACGATCATCACCATCCCCTCCGATAAGAAAGATGCGCTGATTTGCGCTGACCAACTATACCAGCAAGCAGTTGCAGCAGCTGCCGCCACTAGGGCACTTGCTCCTGCCGCTGGGACCCCGGGAGGGAAGAAGAAGAAGAAGACCGGTGAGACCTCGGACACCCACTCCGGCAAGCGCACCTCTTCGGAGTGTAGCGCTCCCGTCGAGGACGTGCCAGAGAGCTCCACCGGCGGAAACAAGAAGCCCAGGGCCATACCGCCGGGAACCAAGAAGGTTTCTGTCAATGAGGACGGCACGGGAGGGGCTTTCACCATAAGCTCCACCCTTGACGACAAATAGGAAGACGCGCTCGTCACCTTCCTGCGGGCGAATGTCGATGTGTTTGCATGGCAAGCTTCCGACATCCCCGGCGTTCCCAGGGAGGTGATTGAGCACCACCTTGCTGTCTGTCCTCATGCGCGGCCCGTCAAGCAGAAGGTCAGAAAGCAAGCTTTGGAACGACAAGAGTTCATCACAGAGGAGATCCGGAAACTGGAAGCAGCGGGTTTGGTAAGAGGAGTGCTCCATCCAACGTGGTTGGCCAATCCGGTCGTAGTGCGCAAGGCTAATGGGAAGTGGAGGCTGTGTATTGATTACACAGATATCAATAAGGCTTGTCCTAAGGACCCCTTCCCGTTGCCGCGCATCGACCAGATTGTTGACTCCACAGCTGGGTGTGATCTGTTGTCATTCCTCGATGCCTACTCCGGCTACCACCAGATCTTCATGACAAGAGAAGACGAAGAGAAAACAGCATTCATCACCCCATGTGGTACGTATTGTTTCATGCGGATGCCTTTCGGGCTGAAGAGTGCTGGTTCGACGTTTGCAAGGGCGGTCCAGATTGGTTTTGAACCCCAGCTCCATAGAAATATGGAAGCTTATATGGATGACATAGTGGTCAAAACCAAGGACAGGGCAACCCTCATACCGGATTTGCAAGAAACATTTGCAAACCTGCGCAAGATCAATCTCAAGCTGAACCCTGAGAAGTGCGTCTTTGGCGTCCCGTCCGGCAAGCTTCTCGGGTTCTTTGTATCACAGCGTGGGATAGAGGCCAATCCGGACAAGATCAAAGCTATAGAGCAGATTGAAGCACCCAAGCGAATCAAGGATGTGCGTCGGCTTGCTGGTTGCGTCGCCGCCATGGGCAGATTCATTTCCAAGTCTGCCGAGCGCGCCCTTCCCTTTTTCAAGATCCTGAAAAAGGCGGGCCCGATGGAGTGGACGCCAGAAGCCGAAGCAGCATTGCAAGATTTGAAGAAGTACCTCTCCTCCGCGCCAATACTAGTTGCGCCTAGGCCACAGGAGCCGTTGCTGCTATACCTGGCGGCAACGAACCAGGTGGTCAGCGCCGCACTAGTGGCGCAGAGAGAGGTTGACGACGAGGTAATGGCAGCGACAGAGCCCGACACCACCAATGCAGAGACGACACAGCCAGTTGAAGTGCCGCCGAAGAAGAAAATGATGCAGCACCCGGTCTACTTTGTTAGTTCCCTCCTGCAGGGAGCTAGATCAAGGTACTCCGGCGTGCAGAAACTGCTCTTCGGCCTTCTTATGGCCTCGAGGAAGCTGCGTCACTACTTCCAGGCACACGAGATCACTGTCGTCACTCGCCTCCCTCTGCAACGGATATTGCACAATCCAGATGCAACGGGAAGAATTGTGGAATGGGCACTGGAGCTGTCCAGCTTTGGCCTCAAGTTTGAAAGTACTTCGACGATTCAGAGCCGAGTCCTGGCGGAGTTCATTGCAGAGTGGACCGCAACGCCTGACGAAGAAGCCCAAGAGACTGCTCTCCCCGGCAAGGAGGCAAGTTGCAGTTGGATCATGTACTTTGATGGAGCTTTCTCCTTACACGGCGCCGGGGCTGGCGTACTGCTTGTCGCGCCCACCGGAGAGCACCTCAAGTACGTGATCCAGATGCACTTCCCCAGGGAGGTGTCAACAAACAATACGGCAGAGTACGAAGGGCTGCTTGCCGGTCTTAGGATCGCGGCGGACCTCGGAATCAAGAAGCTCATCGTCAGGGGCGACTCGCAGCTCGTCGTCAAGCAAGTCAACAAGGACTACCAGAGCCCGTTGATGAAGGCCTACGTCGATGAAGTGAGAAAGCTGGAAGAGCGTTTCGACGGTATACAGGCTGAATACGTTCCCCGAGCGGAGAACGATATCGCCGATTACCTGTCAAAACGCGCTGCCCTCAAGCTACCTGTGGAACCAGGTACCTTTGTGCTCCAGCTAACTCAACCATCCGTTGATCCATCAACAGAGCAGAACAAGAGGAGGAAATCAGGACCCGGCAAGTACTTTCCCGCCGAGCTCCCCGGAGCCGCCGGCAAGGATGTTGCCGGGGACACTGAACCCGCCACGGGACGGCTAGCTCCGGCGGAGCGTCAAGCTCTTGCCGTCGAGACAGCCGCTCCCATAGCGGAGGAAATGCCTTTAGTCCTCGCCGTCGAGCCCCAGGCTCCAGCGTGGGCACAGCATACCGTCCGATTCCTCCAAACAGGGGAACTTCCTGAAGAGCAGGAAGAAGCGGAAAAAGTAGCCCGTCGCTCTACCATGTACCAGTTCGTCGATGACGTCCTGTACAGAAAGAGGCCGAACGGTGTGAAATTGAAGTGTATCCCTCGGGAGGAAGGACTGGAGCTGTTGGCGGAGATACA
Organism: Triticum aestivum; assembly: GCF_018294505.1. Lineage (NCBI taxonomy): Eukaryota > Viridiplantae > Streptophyta > Magnoliopsida > Poales > Poaceae > Triticum > Triticum aestivum. The sequence continues at coordinate 290,856,356 of NC_057800.1, forward strand.
CGGAGGCATATGTGGATCCCACATCGGGTCAAGGGCCCTTGCCGGCAAGGCATTTCGGCAAGGCTTCTTCTGGCCCACCGCCCTCCAGGATGCGACGACACTAGTCACCAGGTGTGAAGCGTGTCAGTTCCATTCAAAGAAGCTTCATCAGCCAGCTCAAGCCCTTCAAACCATTCCTCTCTCCTGGCCCTTCTCGGTCTGGGGGCTCGACATACTGGGCCCTTTCCCCCGCGCTGTCGGGGGCTTTGAGTACTTGTACGTTGCAATCGACAAGTTCACAAAGTGGCCGGAGGTGGAGGCAGTGAGGAAGGTCACAGCTCAGTCAGCCGTCAAGTTCTTCAAGGGACTAGTGTGCCGTTTTGGTGTACCCAACAGGGTCATCACCGACAACGGCACACAGTTCACAAGCCGCACCTTCATGCAATATATCCAAGACCTCGGCAGCAAAGTCTGTTTCGCTTCCGTTGCTCACCCACGAAGCAATGGTCAAGCTGAGAGGGCAAACGCTGAAGTACTGCGAGGCTTAAGGACCAAGACCTTTGACAGGCTGCACAAGAGTGGAAGGCGCTGGATTGATGAGTTGCCGACGGTTCTTTGGTCGATCAGGACGACGCCAAATCGAGCCACCGGCCAGACACCCTTTGCCCTAGTATACGGGGCAGAAGCAGTTCTCCCCACTGAACTCATATACGGGTCACCTCGAGTGCTCGCTTATGATGAGCTTGAGCAAGAGCAACTGCGGCAAGATGACGCAATGCTCCTTGAGGAAGATCGTCTTCGGGCGGCTGTGAGAGCAGCACGCTACCAGCAAGCCTTGCGCCGCTACCATAGCCGCAAGGTTCATGCCCGAAGCCTTGAGGAAGGCGACCTTGTCCTTCGGCGCGTTCAATCGGCCAAGAATTCCAACAAGTTGACGCCAAAGTGGGAAGGCCCTTATCGGGTAATACGAGTCACCAGGCCCGGCGCAGTCCGCCTGGAGACCGAAGATGCCGTTCCGGTGAGTAACTCCTGGAACATTGAGCATCTTCGCAAGTTTTACCCGTGAGGCGCGGCTTGCCGGGCCCCCCGGCAAGCCACCTTTTGTACAAGCATTGCCGATGATGCATGTAACCCTTTGTACAAAGCCAGGCGCAGACCCTGAGCATAAATAAATGAAGCGCTGGCGCCCTAAGTTATAGCATGCATGCTAGGTCGAGTCTCGTCCTTGGTTAGGGTTGATAGTGCTTAGCGGCGACTAACCCCTAGCTTAGAGGTCGAGTGTGCGTCTCTTTGTCTTTCTTTTGTCTTCTTTGGTTCACAGGACACACGGATATCCGTGCCGAACCACTTGGGGAGGAAAAGAAGATGAACAGACCAGCATCTAGCCCCCGGCAAGCCAGCATTGCCGGGGGCTGCAAGAGCAAAGATTCACCCACGGCGAACCAGGGTTGCCGGGGGCTGCATCTTCAGATAAGTTCTTCATCCCTTATCATGCATTCCATTATGGACTGAGGTATGTGAAACCTCGTTTTCCCCTAAGCTACCGTGCTCCCATAACTCTAGGCCCTAGGGCTCGTTCCTGGGGCCAAGTTTGGTCGTAGTCGCGGCAGCGAAAGGATGAAACAAGGAGCCAGAACCCGCCTCATCCCTGCCTCCGCCAAAGGCGTGAGGAAGGTCGAGCGAAGTGGGGAGACGGCAAGGCCTGTTGCCGGGCAAGGAAATCTTTATCTTGAAGATATCAAGGATTTACTCCTTGTCGTGGGTTCCACCCGCAAACAAATGACCCGGCAAGCATCCCTTTTTCATTAAAAATATTCCACTCAGGTACAGTCCATAGGGAATGAAAAACATGAATGATGGGATTACAAGTTTTAAATTCAACAAAGGCCCGAAGGCTTACAAACTAAAAAGAGATAAGGTGCATGTAATCCCTTTCTTGTCCCTCTCCTCAGGAGGCAGGTCAAGGAGGCGAAAGAGACAAAAGGAGCGCCTAGGCGAGCAATGGGTGGCAGAAGACACCAAGAGAACATCTTGCTGGCCGTCCAAAGGCTGGATGGTGATGGCGGCGTCGGAAGCAGAGCTCGAAGACGAGGCGGCAGGACGTCAGCACGCGTCGAAGGCGTCGGTGCCCGCATACTCTGACTTGACGGCCTTGCCGCCCGCCCTCTTCCTCTTCCGCAGCCTCCCAACACCAGCCGCCCAGGGAGATGACCCCGAGAAGTTCAGGGAGCCAGCGACGCGGATGATGGGGTCGCCGGTGCCGCACGGAGTGGCACCCGACACCTAATCAGACCCGTCATCCTGCCGCCTACTACCCTCGTCGTTGCTGCCGCTGTCCTCCTCGTCACTCCCGCCCGGAGAGGAGTCTTCACTATCAGAAGAGCTCTCCACGCAGCACCTTGCACGGTTCCCAAAGCACCCGAAGACCTTGACGGAGAGAAGTCCACCCTCCATTAGCTTAAAAAGGAGAGTGAGCCCCTCCGTCAAGCGGTGGATATGGGCAAACGTCTTCCATCCCCGACGGAGATACATCACGTGAGGGGCGGCGAAGTCGATGCGGGCCCGCGTGCCACTGATCCCGCAGCCCCTCATGTGCAGCCACAATGACTCCGGCGGATCCAGCTCCATCTCCCGCGCGAATGGAGTCGGGAGACGAAGGCGACGGCGAGGCGGCCGGCGCAGCCTGACGAAGAACTCGCAAGGGTCATCCCCAACGTGGCCCTCCATGGGGGGAGGAACTGCTGGCGGAGGCGAGGCCGGCGCGCCGCCCCGTCCTCCTCTTCCTCGAGCGCCTCGGCCTCGCCCATGGCCTCGCCCCTTCCCCTTCCCCTCGCGGCTGGCTCTGCCACCGCGGGTGCAGGAGAAGGAGGGACGCGTTGTCGAGCGACGACCCTCGCCGCCACCATTGAAGGACCAGGATTCCCTCTCTCCATGGCGGATGGAAGAGGGGAGCAGAAGCTGAAGGAAGGAGGAGATGAAGGAATGCGGGACGCCATCCCCCCTCCCGCTCTTTATAAAGGAACGGGGTGGGGGCTCGGCCGCCCCGCTCAGCCAATCAAGACGCGGAAGGCGCAGGGAACTAGGACCGACCCGCCGCCCCAGCCCACGGCGGCCTGGTTTCCCGCCTCCAGCGTTCGCCACCCCAAGCGCATGAGAGCCACGTGGCAGGCGTGCAGGACCGAGGCGATGGGTGAGGCGACCTCTCCCCACCCCGTGATCGTAGGGAGTGGACGCCTTGAAGACCATGCCTCGGCCCCGTTCAGTAAATGGGCCGTGCCTCCACGCCTCCCTCCGTTTGTGGGGAGGGCGCGAACCGCCCCCTTTACTACGACGTGACGCATGCATGCAGAGCTCAGCCCCACGCATGCCGCCCACGTCACACACGCCTCCCCACGCCGCGCCACGGGCGGGAAGCGTGGGAAGCATAGCGCACGAAGAACCTTACCGCGGTAAAAACTGCCCCGCCTGCCCGCGCACCATATTTGGGCCTAGCCCAACGACGTGATTGTGCTTACGTGTGGCCCAGGCCCAGGGGCTCCTGTCGGTGTACAAAAAGAGGGGTACACTTTTTTTACCCCTATAACTGTGCGCGGGCAGTCTGAGCCACGGGCACGACCACACCGAGCAAGGCAAGGGAGGTGAGCCAAGGTAAGGCCGAAGCTCAGGAGAAGAAGAACGACGCCAAGACCAAGACCACAAAGAGCAAAGGGGACGAAGCGGACCCCCCGGCAAGATCCTTGCCGGGAGGCGGTTTTAGCAAACCCGGCAAGACCCTTGCCGTGGTAGCTCGCCCCACACCTACGGAGTAAGTCACCCTTGAGTCCACTGCCCCCATGGGGCAAGGATTCGGGAGACATCCCCGTGGTGGCATGCAGATCTTTGTGAAGACATTCAAGATCAGATACACCCTTTAGAAGATGATGATCCTTGGCGGGATCCCAGCCAAGGAGGACCACAAGGCCCCCGGCAAGAGCCTTGCCAGGGATGACAGCAGGCGCCACGGCAAGACCCTTGCCGGGGCCCCGGCAAGGCCCTTGCCAAGAACACCCGTAGGGCCACCATCAGGCCCACGCCAGTCAAACCTCCACCGCCGTTCGCATGCAGCTGCCGACCCAACCAGCTGGGCAGGCACCTGCGTGGCGGCATGCGGATCTTCATGGAGACCCACCACTGCGCCACCTCAGCTGCCTGCCTGCCTACATGGCATCGCGGGCGCCGCTGGCCAGGGCGCGTGTCGACACGAGAGGGAGCGGCGATGGACGAGACAAGGCTCTCCCCCATCCTCGATAAAGCAAGTATACCTAAGAAGGACGCATTAAATGCGCCTTGTCATGTAATGCAAGGGATAACCTCGCATCGCTGTTCCCTTTCCACCTCCTGTGTGCCACTGTGGCCACCCCTTTTCCTATAAAAGGAGGCCCGAGGCGATCAGGAGAAGGATTCGGCTTTTTGGAGCTCCTCACGCCCCATAGCTAGCTCAAGAAAACAGAGATACAATCCACCAAAGCAGGAGTAGGGTTTTACGCATCCTCGCGGCCCGAACCTGGATCAACGAACCGTGTGCTATCTGTTTGATCCGCTCTTCTCACGACCCAGCGCCCCGCAACCGTAGTAGGGATTCTTGTGATCCCATAGGTGTCGTTCCCACCGACATAGTGCCTCCATGAAGAACTCTGGTAAGAAAATGGTGATAAAAAGAAAGAGAATTTGAGAACATAAGGTGAAGCCTTGCAATGATTTAGATGGAGCTTCGCGACAAGATAATGCGGAAAAAACTTGGAACTCCGGAAAAGAAAGATGAACAAAAGAAATCAAGAATTTTGATGAACCTCCGGAATAAGGAATTGAATTTACTCGATGAAACCAGAATAAGAATTACATTATGCTTATCCTACACCAATTTAAATTGATGACAAGCAATGGATTTGACATACTACTTATTCTCGTAGAAAGGATTAAGATAGATATAGTGCAAACTTGAGAAAATACTTTAACGAACCACCGGTAGGATTGGAAAGAACGAATGAATTGATATGATAAACGAAGGAAGAAGAATCTTGGAAGAACCAACATAAGAATTGAAAATGAACGAAGAAAAGATAAAGAAACACCGGGGAGAATTAGCAAATGAACGAAGATGCTTGAGAGAATTTAGATACAAGTGAACAAAGAGATCATGAAGTGATTAGATGATGTTGGAGAGATGCACAGGTAAGATACGGAGAACGAGAGCTGAAAGATGGAATGAATACTTCTGAGATAATGGGCTCCGGAGAATCAAACTGAAAAGACTCCTAAATTGCTTCGGATGGGTGAAAAGAATTCTCACAGTCGAAAACAATTATGAGAGGATGGCATCAAGCTACAACCATGAATCTTGAAGAGAATGGAGCAAGATTTAGAGAGAAAATCTTCTTCAATCTTCAAAATCCGAGAATGGCGACGAGAAACACCGTCATGAATTGTTGAGGCACTCCGGAATGAAGAATGGAAAGGTTGAACCAACAACAAAAAGGATTTGAGAGATCTTAGAGAAAGACATATGACTGATGACAATTCATACTTACGTCATACTTTGAAAGGAATTCATAAATTACTCCGGAAAATTAGAAGTGCCAGGTAAGATCCTGGGAAAAGACCTGTGGGTTAGGGCCGACTCAAAAGAAACACAGTTGAGTGATTTGAAAGAGAGATTGCGCGGGTAGAATTAAATGGCTTGAATAAGATAAGACCTCGAAATAGCTTGAAAGGATTACGAATAGAAACTTGAACCTTCTGGGATATCTTCAGCACTCCAGAACAATTGAATAGCAAGCAGGGAATGAATAAGAGGTGCACCGGCATGAGAAGACATTTGGAACGAGGACAAGATATTATTGACAAAGCTTGACTTGAATTCACCGAAGAAAAAAGAGAATGAATAATGATGAACTTGAAGCTCCGTTAGAATCTTCATGAGAATCACCAGATACGAACATTGAAAGAAAAGAATGAAGAGACTTCACGTGAATAAAATGGATACTTGATTAAGAAATCCGAGTCCTTCAAAAAAAAGGGTGGGATGGCAGGAAAAACAAAGGCAACTTGGTACGGATGAAGCAAACACCGTTGCAAAGAACTGAGAATTGATCTCGCGAATGTAGAAATGATCGGATCCACTTGAAGAGGAACACGCGGTTGAAAAGGATTGGCATGACCATCTCGATGATCGAAAAGGATTAGCACTCTCATAGAAATATGAGAGCACCGCTGAGGAAAAAGGCATGGAATCAACACTTGACATTGAAGAAACTCGAATACCACAACTCAAAACAAAAATAAGTATTGGTGTGGAAAATAAGCCAGAAACAAACATATGATAGATCCCATCTCGTATCGTGTGTCTGTTGGAAAGATATCCTATGATATACTTGAATTCCCACTTATAAACTCCCGAAACCTTCTGGTTATGCAATCAGGTGTTGGGGATACAGGGGAAGCATAATATCTCACCCAAAACTAGCAAATCCTACATCCAGTTGTATCCATCCTTCAACACATAACCAAGAAACCTTCGGAAATCATTTACCTCAACCTTCGAAAAAGCATCCATTATACGAGTTATGGCAATACTCCCGAACTCCCACCCCAGTACTGGGCGGCATCGAGGTTATCTCACCAACAACTGCATAAAAGAGATTTTCGATGTCGGCGAACTCAGGTATTCCAGAACTGCAATGATAAAATTGTGAACACAACACCTCGGAGCTCAACTCCCCGAGACACTGCCACAACCCCTAAATGTCAGGAGGCACCAAGAACAATGTTCTCGTCACAAAACCATCGCAACATTTCCAAGATACCCGCATGATCCTAAAAAAATTCGTGAAATTTGAGGAGAGAAGCGTCAAAACTCTACGTCAGGATGCCTCACCAGAGCGACGAAGGGACTGAGGAGTAAAAAGAATCCTACTCTCTGATATATATAATCCTAAGACTCAAAACATTTTGTTATAGACTCAACAACGTCAGCAATTCGATCAAGCAGGGGGCTCCTAAGTCGGGGAAGGCTCCGATTACCAACTTGTAACACCCATGATGTGGCTATATCTCCCATGTGTCGGGGCACTACTTAGAGTCATAGCCACATGGTAGGTTTGTCGCAAGATGGGTAATCTTCACACAATCCCATTTACCGAATAAGAAAGGGATAAAGAGTTGGCTTACAATCGCCACTTCACACAAATACAAATAAAACATACATCATCCAGAATACAATCAGGGTCCGACTACGGAACCAAAATAAAAGAAGACAACCCCAAATGCTAGATCCCCGATCGTCCCAACTGGGCTCCACTACTGATCAAAAGGAAAGTAAACAACACCACGAACAAGATCTTCATCGAGCTCCCACTTGAGCTCGGTTGCGTCATCCGCACTGGCATCATCGGCACCTGCTTCTGTTTGGAAGTATCTGTGAGTAACGCTTATGGGTAGGAAAGGGTAGTGAGGTGGAGCTGTGGCAAGGACTAGCATATATGGTGGCTAACAAACGCAAATACGAGCGAGAAGAGAAGCAACACAAAGGTCGTGAATGCTAGAAGTGATCAAGAAGTGATCCTGAAGCTACTTATGTTCAAGCATAACACAAGAACCGTGTTCACTTCCCGGACTCCGCCGAAAAGAGACCATCACGGCAACACACGCGGTTGATTCATTTTAATTAAGTTAAGTTTCAAGTTCTCTACAACGGGACATTAACAAATTCCCATCTGCCCATAACCGTGGCCATGACTTTAGAAAGTTTAAAACCCTGCAGGGGTGTCCCAACTTAGCCCGTCACAAGCTCTCATGGTCAACGAAGGATATTCCTGCTCCCAGGAAGACCCGATCAGGCTCGGAATCCCGGTTAGAAGACATTTCGACAATGGTAAAACAAGACCAGCAAGACCACGCGTTGTGCCGACAAATCCCGATAGGAGCTACACATATCTCGTTCTCAGGGCACATCGGATAAGCTAAGCGTACATGAACCAACATAACCCAAGTTGCCAAGGGACGGTCCCGCACGGTACTCTAGTTTGGACCAACACTCAGAGGAGCACTGGCCCGGGGGTTTAAAATAAAGATGACCCTTGAGTCTGCGGAATCCAAGGGAAAATGCTTAGGTGCCAAATGGTAAAACCAAGGTTGGGCCTTGCTGGAGGAGTTTTATTCAAGGCGAACAGTCAAGGGGTTCCCATAACACCCAACCACGTAAGGAACGCGAAATCAAGGAACATAACACCGGTATGACGGAAACTAGGGCGGCAAGAGTGGAACAAAAACCAAACATGAGGCCAAGCCTTCCACCCTTTACCAAGTATATTGAGGCATTAAAGTAAACAAGATATTAATAATGATATCCCAACAATAACCATGTTCCAACATGGAACAAACTTCAACTCAACCTGTAACTAGCAACGCTATAAGAGGGGCTGAGCAAAGCGGTAACATAACCAAACAACGGTTTGCTAGGAAAAGGTGGGTTAGAGGCTTGACATGGCAATATGGGAGGCATGATAAAGCAAGTGGTAGGTATCGCGGCATAGCAATAGAGCGAACAACTAGCAAGCAAAGATAGAAGTGATTTCGAGGGTATGGTCATCTTGCTTGCAAAGTTCTCAGAGTTGACGAAAGCTTGATCCTCGTTAGCGTACTCAACAGGTTCCTCGATCACGTACTCGTCTCCCGGCTCTACCCAAAGCAAGATCACAAGCAAAGGAAACAACAATCAACCACGGTGCAATGCACAAGCAACATGATGCAAACATGGCATGATATGCGAGATGTGATATGCAATGCATATGCGTGCTCCAGAAGGAAAAGATTGATCAAGTAATAAACATGGAAAACCAAGTGTGCAGGTGGAAAGATGAGATGATTTTGGTCGAAATCGATATAAAGATCACCGGAATCGGATGCATGATTTGCAAATGGCAAGCAAAACAAGAATGGCACAATTCTGCGATTAACAGCACGATGCCATCTAGAATGCTACAAGAAACTAAGCTACTGCACTCCAACATAGCAAAAAAGCAAATGTCAGTGATTTACTCAAGATGCTTGACAAAACATGAACACTGAGCTACGGCTAAAACATGCTAGAACAGGTTCAAACAAGCATCGCAAAAGTGCAAAAGATATCAGCTTCACAGACTTGGTGAAAATACTAACATGCTAGAAATTAACATCAGGAAGCCAGGTTTAGAGCAAGCAAACAACATGCTACAGGAACAGATCATAGCAAACAAAGGCATGGCATGAATCTACTAAATGCATAGATCAAAAGTCCCTTACTGATCATGAGCCAAAAAGGCACATAATATATGATGGCACCCATGTAAACATAGCAAGTTTCGTTAACAGATTCAGACTTAGCAGAAAACTTAGCATGGCATAAACAGAGTTATGAAGGCATCTTTGCGAGCTTGATTCACTCATCACAAGGTATTGCATGACAAACTAAGCATACTACCAGCAAGAAGACATGATCATAAGGCTAACCATGGCAAGAACAAGTTTATAGCATGCTTGTATCAACTACAACAACCATGGCAAAATTGATTAACATGTAAACAATCTGTCAGGAACACTTTATAGCAAAAGTAGAGCAAGATTAAGTCATGCTAGGGCACTCCATAATTGCAAACGGGGGCATGGATAGATTGAGCATAACCATATGTCCAAATCATCCTTACTGAAGATACTCAAAAAAAGCATGTGTCTCACTGAAGCATCATGGATACATGGCATAAAAAATAACAGCAGAGCAAGGACTTAGCAAAATGCTAAGTCCCTGAAATCAGCAATATCACGAAGGCTACTTTGTATTGTGCTAGTCACCACAAATATCACAAAAATACATGGCAAGCACCCCTGTAAATATGGCATGGCATAGACCAAAACACATGTAGAGCTCATGTTCATATGAAGCACCCAACAAATGTAGCGAAAATGACAAATCCTCATACTCTGATAAGAACCATCACCTAACAATTTATAGCACTCTTGCATCAACTATTTGGGCATCAAGATGGAATCAAACAAGCATGGCATAATGGAACAAATTGAAGAGCACATCCTGATGAACATTTTGATATATTACGCATGCAAATGGAGTTACGAGCAGGCAGTTATGGCATGGCAAAGGGGGCACCAGAATGCAACAATTTTGGGACTTAGAAGAAAATTCAACCTCGAATCTAGGGTTTGCACGGGTCCCGAGGTCGGCCGGAGATCAGAGGCGGCGCCTCGGCTCGAGCTCCGGCGAGGAGGCAGCGAGGACGAGCGGATCCGGCGCAGGGGCACCCATTCCCGGCCAAATCTTGCCGGAGTTGGCGAGCACGGCCGTCGGGGTGCTGGCGCAGGCGCCGACGGAGCTTGGGGCGGCGGCATTCGGACGGGGAGGGCGCGAGAGCGGCGCTCCCTCGATCCAGCACAGGATCAAGCGGGAGGAGCGTGGCTTGCGAGAGCCCGGGCGGTTGCGGGGCTCGGGCCCGGGCGGGCCTCGGCTGGGCTCCGCGGGCCGCGCGTGGAAGGGGTCGCGGGGCGGACGCGTGGCGCCGTCCCGTTGGCTGGGCCAGTGTGGCTGGGCAAGCGTGTTTGGGTGAGGTGGCCGTGCCTGATTGGCCGAGGGTGGTGGCGCGGTGGCTGCTGGCGGTTGGCGGTGCGACAAGTGGCGGAGGAGGTGTGGCTGTGCGCGGATTTCGAGGGGAAGGAAGAAGAAAGCCAAAAATGGCAGGGGAGACGTCTATATATAGCAAATTGCTAGGGTTTTGGGGGGTTTTGCTTCGTTTTGGAGCCTCCGATCGCGATCCAACTGTGGAGAACATGAAGATGGTTTGGAAGGGTTATTGGGTTGTTTTGAAGGGGTGTTGGGCTGCAACATACACGAGGCCTTTACGGTTCCCCGGTTAACCGTTGGAGTATCAAACGGACTCCAAATGGCACGAAATTTGACAGGCAGTCTACCGGTGGTGTACCAAGGCCACTTGGCAAATCTTGGTCCATTCCAAGAATGTTCAACACCCGCTTATGAAAAGAGATAAAAGGGGGACGCCGGTGCACATGGGAGTGTCGGATTGCAAAACTGATAATGGGGAAAATGCTCGGATGCATGAGACGAACACGTATGCAAATGAGATGCACATGATGACATGATATGAAATGCATGACATGAACAAAATGGAAAACGAAGACAAAACCCAACCACGAAGGGAATCTCATAACTTAAAGCCGCAAATGGCAGAGTCGGAGTACAAATATGGTAAGTTACACCCGGGGCGTTACAGTCACTAAGTACTTGAACATTGGAATACCAAGCTTCACTGGGACCTACACCGCCACTTTACCAGAAGAGGAGCGATCACTACAAAAAAATACACTTCCGTGATGATACGTGTTTGTCACAGTAGGTCGCCTTTTTGTCATGCATGTACATCCATGACAAATTTATGACAGAATCAAGATAGTCATACCTGTGTTGTCGTAGAAGTGTTCCATGACATTACCAAAATTATCATCACGGAAGTGTCCACTTCCATGACGATAAATCGCGCGTCACAGAAGTGCTTTCGTCAAGGGTGACCGACATGTGGCATCCACCGTAATGGAACACCGTTAAGCTATCGGGTTGGGTTTTGGATCCGATAACCCGTTTACAGCCCCGACCAATGGGAAATTTCCACGTGTAAAATTCTTATTGGTCGGACGAAACACGTGTCAGCTCGTCAGTGGGTCAGATAGGCGCCTATGATACGTCGACACGTGGCACAGCCCAACAGAGGCCCATTCCTGTGAAAAGGCCAGCCCGTTTGACTTGGTCAAAAGGTGGCGGGCCGGACCATGTAAAGCCTGTTAACGGCATGTTCGCATATAGCCCATTTACAGCCCGCTAAACCAAGGCCCGTTATGCCCTATCCGAATTAGGCCCAGTAGCGTCATCTGGGCCACCCAATATGATTCCAGCCCGTTTTTCACTTCTGGCCCATGTATGGCCCATGACGTCTTTCGGCCCATATGAGGCCCTATGTAACTCTTGGCCTATTAATGGCCCATGGTGAAAGTGGCCCGTAATGAACAGTTATCACTTTACACCCATTAACGGCCCGTGGTGAAACTGTCCCGTAATGAACAGTGTATCACTTTATACCCATTAACGGCCCGTTATTCCGTTGGGCCGTTTCCAGCCCATGTTATCTTTCGTCCTTCTCAGAGCCAATTTATTCTTGGGCTCATTTCCAGCATTCGTTTACTTACAGCCCGTTACTGTCATTTTCTGCTTGTGGGCCAAATTCAGCCTGTGGTTACAGTCGGCCCGTTTGTGGTCCGTTAATACGTTGCGCCATTTTCATAGCGTCATCAAATACGGCCTATTAACAATGGCCCGTTATGGTCGGCCCATGAACGGACGATTCCAACTCTAGCCCGTTTACGGCCATAATGTGGCCTGTTATTGGCCCATGTTTGGCCTCAATCATACTGCCCGTATAAGGCCCATTGATGATACGGCCCGTAGAAGGCCCATTGTTTCTACGGCCCGTAGAAGGCCCATTGTTTCTATGGCCCATAGAAGGCCCACTGTTTCTATGACCCGTAGGAGGCCCAGTGTCACTACAATAAATATTAGCCCATGGTTATTGTGGCCTAGTTTTAAAAAATAGGTTATTGCAGCCACTAGCAAACCGCGGAAAAAGAACTGCAATGACTAGAGGCAAACAAATAAACAAGACAACAAGGAAATAAAAAAGCAAGCAACTTACGCTAGGCTATCACGGCTATCACACATATTACATCCACCAGGCATCAAAGTTCGCCACCAGTGCAAATAAACGCGCCGACAAAAGAATATACAAAACTGAGAGCACTTCAGAAGGCACTAGGCCTGGCCAGGTCGCCCCCCCCCCCCAAACAGCTGAAGAAGCTGAGTAGACCTCAGTTGTGTCAACGATAGACGCATCAACACTAGATTTAAGGCATGATGGTGTGCACGGCAGTCCTCTGACATCTTCATTGCATCTTTGACTTCAAGTCGGAGCTGAGCTGAAGCAAGCCTTTTCGTTTTAGTTGAGACCGAAGAAGTCGAACTGATTGAGGCAGCGACTGCACAGAGGTTGTCTCACACATGCTGGTGAGTAGCTTCAACTCACTGTCTTCATCAAGACAGGACCTTGGGGTCATCTCGCTGTCCTCAAGATGGTTTGGCTCACTATCTTCCCTAAAGTTCTGCCTGGCGTAAGAGATACGAGTCTGAAAGAGAAACAAGGAGACATGTAACATGTTTCACCATTATATAAGCAAATAAATGGATCTGTTCTGCATAAGGAACATGTTTTTAGAACTACAATTTGAAACTGGTAGTTTTTGCAAACATCCAATCAGATGTAAACAGCAAAGCAAACAATAGTGGAGGAAATGATGCATATCCAAATATATACTAGAACAAAGTTTGAAGGCTTGAGAAGGATGAACTTACATTACATGTTAACACGGGCTGGACAAAGCCCTTCTCCATGTTGATGGAAGGATAATTCAATAAATTCCCCAAAGAAAATTCTTTATAAGCGTTGCCATTATTCTACATTCTGCAAAGAGTAAATATAGATCAAATAATATTGGAAGAAATAGAGGATAATGAAGCTCAGGTGCAGACTAATGATACATAATCAAATAGAAATTAATTAAGTACAGCGTTACAAGGCAAAAGGGAGAGAGGTACTGACAAGAGCAATGCAGAGCCCATTATTGTTTTGAGATCCTATGATCAATTGAGCAAGGAGATTCATCTGAAATTAGTTTTCATACAAGAGAGAAGGTAAGGCACAAGCAGAAATTTAGGATTTCAAATTTTGAATTGATATGATACACAGTACCTGACGCTGGGCTCCCAGCAGTTCTAATAGGGGTTTGGCCACTGGAGTAGGGGTAAAGTGTGGTACAGTTGGGCATGTGTTTCTGTGGCTGCTGATCTATCTGATTTAATAGGTATCACTACCTTTTCCAAGTACCTAGTTTGTACTCCTTGACGACCTGCACTCACCCTCTACCTTTTGCACACCTATTACGAAAGAACAACATTTGACTGGAAAAACATAGTGTGACGACACATGGAATAGGTGCAGAAAATGGATAGGTATGGCATATACTCATATATGATGCTTAAACTAAGCAGATGGTGTAACAAAGTAGAAGTAATGCAAGAGGTCAGATGCAAAATATGTGCGACCAATACAACTTTGCAAAGTTAGAGCAAGCACCTTGATGGTTGAATAAGATAGGCCATCCTCCACCATGCCAAGTTTGTTAGGTAGTGGATCATTCCGCAATATTCCTCTCGTGCGCCCATTCTCATATTCATTTTGATAATGTTCAATATCTGACATGCATGAAAACATAAAAACAAGTGAGATTTTCTTTGTAATGCAGAAGTGATTCTAATCCAATACTGCCTCCCTGTAAACCCCTTTGTGCTATCTCTACAATTATTTTAAAAGATGACATGCATGCAGTAATTTGTTGTGTGCATTAATATAATGTGGCCTACTACTCAAAATATTAGAGCTCCAGAAGTGATGACACTTCGCAGATGATAGCTTCAACATATAGTAAAGAAGAACAAGTCGACCTGACCTGACAGATTCAAAATATACTAAGGGAGAACAACTCGACCTGACTAGTCGACCGCAAGAGAAGAGTATCATCTTAAAGAAGAGCAGAAGAGCAAGAAGATTGAAGATATTACAAGTCTTTTAATACAATGTTGGTTGGCCACCCATGATGTAACACCCTCGATGCGACTATAGCTCCCATGTGTCGAGGCACGACTTAGAGACATAATCGCATTGAAGGCATATGTCGCAAGTTAGGCGATCTTCACAACATCCCATGTAATGTAAATAATAAAGGGGAGATAACATAGTTGGCTTACACTCGCCACGTCAATCAAGTACATAAATAACATTACATCATCCAAACACTCATGTCCCGACTACGGCGCCAAAATAAAAGAGAACCCAACATGCGACAACGGTCCCGTTCACCCCCAACTGGGCACCACTACTGATCATCGGGAAAGGAAACATAGTAACGTTGAGAGTCTTCGTCGAACTCCCACTTGAACTCATACGCGTCTCCTGGAGCGGAATCATCAGGCCCTACATCTGGTGTAATAGTAATCTGTGAGCCACAGGGACTCAGCAATCTCGCACCCTCGCGATCAAGACTATTTAAGCTTATAGGTAAGGCAAGGTAAATATAGGTGGAGCTGCAACAAGTGACTAGCATATATGGTGGCTAACTTATTCTCAAAAGAGAGCGAGAAGAGGAGGCAAAGCGCGAGCGAGAAACTAGAGAACAACCTGCGCAAACATTACTCCAACACCGTGTCCACTTCCCGGACTCCGCCGAGAAGAGGCCATCACGGTAACACACTCAGTTGATTCATTTTAATTAAATTAAGGTTCAAGTTATCTATAACTGGACATTAACAAATTCCGATCTGCCCATAACCGCGGGCACGGCTTTCGAAAGTTCAAATCCCTGCAGGGGAGTCCCAACTTAGCCCATGACAAGCTCTCACGGTCAACGAAGGAATAGACCTCCTCCCAAGACGTTCCGATCAGACTCGATATCTCGGTAATTCAAGACACTTCGACAGGTTAAAACAAGACCAGCAACACCGCCCGAATGTGCCGACAAATCCTGATAGGAGCTGCACATATCTCTTTCTCAGGGCACACTCAGATGAGCCAGACGTCGGGTAGGCCAGCCCAGAGTCTCCCCTGGTAGCCCCGGACATCGCTCGGTTGGACCAACATTCAGAGGAGCACTGGCCCGGGGGGTAAAATAAGATGACCCTTGAGTCTGCAGAACCCAAGGGAAAGAAAAGGCTAGGTGGCGAATGGTAAGACCAATGTTGGGCATTGCTGGAAAAGCTTTAATCAAGGTGAACTATCAAGGGGTTCCCATTATAACCCAACCGCGTAAGGAACGCAAAATCCGGGAACATAACACCGATATGACGGAAACTAGGGCGGCAAGAGTGGAACAAAACACTAGGCGAGAGGCCGAGCCTTCTACCCTTTACCAAGTATATAGATGCATTAAGATAGCAAGATAATATAATGATATCCCAACAAGTAAATAAATGTTCCAACAAGGAACGGCCTTCAATCTTCACCTGCAACTAGCAACGCTATAAGAGGGGCTGAGCAAAGCGGTAACATAGCCAATCAACGGTTTGCTAGGACAATGGTGGATTAGAGGTTTGACATGACAATTTGGGAGGCTTGCAAGCAAATGGTAGGCATCGTAGCAATGGCATAGCAAAAGAGCGAGCAAACTAGCATAGCAAAGATAGTAGTGATTTCGAGGGTATGATCATCTTGCCTGCACAGTTGTCAGAGTTGACTGCATCCTCAAAAGCAAACTCAACGAGCTCCTCGTTAGCGAACTCGTCTCCCGGCTCTACCCAAACAAGACAAACAAGCAACAAGGATACAATCAACCACGTGCAAACTCAAACAACACAATGCAAAGATGATATGCTATGCGGGATGCGATGCGGGATGCAAAATGCAAGATATGACAGGAAATGCATGAACCTGGCCTCAACTTGGAATTCCAAGGGTGCCACTGGAAAGATGAGATGAAATCGCTTGAAAACGATATAAAGAACGCCGGAATCGGAGTTACGGTTTGGAAATGGCAAGCGATTCAAAAATGGCACCGGTCTGCGATTTACAGCAAGTAGGCATCTAAATGCAATGAGATGAACATGCTACAGCACCCAAACATGACAACAAAATACATGGTAGGGATTCTTACAAGATGCTTAACAAAAGTCTAGCATTGAGCTACGGCCAATTCATCTATTAACAGGTTAAAACAAGCATGGCAAAAATGCAAATGGCAAACAGATCTCAGACTTAGTGAAATCAACACTTGTCTGGAATTTCAGATCAGGTAGCCCTCTTCGGAGCAACAAAACTACATGCTACAGGACCTGAACATGGCAAAGTAAAGCATGGAATGGAGCTACTCAAAGAGCTTAACAAAAGTCCCTTAGTGACCTTGAGCCAAAAGGGATCAGAAAATACAATTGCAAGCACATGAACATAGCAAGAACATAATCAATTTTCAGACTTAGTGAAAACTGGCGCATGCTGAAATGTAACTCAAGTAGGCATGTTTACGAGCTCGATGCACTTGCTACGGTGCAAGTCATGGCAAGACAAGCATACGCCTATCAAGAAGGCACAAAATGCAAGCTAGACATGGCAAGAACAAAAGCATAGCATGCACGGATCAACTACAACACCACCGGCAAAATTGCAAACAAGTTGACAATCTGCCCAGATTCACAAAGTAGCAAAAGTAGAGCTCGATTGACTCAAACTAGGGTGCTCCATAAATGCAAACATAGGCATGGATGGATAGAGCACTACAATATTAACAAAACTCCCTTACTGATCATCCTCAAAAGAGGTACGGATCACTAGGAAACAACATGAACATATGGCATCACGGGATAAACAGCTCCAGGACTTGGTGAAATTACCAAGTGCACCACTTTGCAAGCTTGCACAAGTCACCACACACATCCTAAAAATACATGGGTTGCACCTCTGGAGAGATGACTAAACCCTTAACAAAACACATGTAGAACTCATGGGCATATCATGCACACAATAATCATGGCAAAAATGACAAAAGTGCTAAACGGAGTAGCAGATCTGACAATTAACTCAAGTAGCCCTACGGATGAATCGGAGCTACGGATGCAAAGTTACGGGGCTACGAACATGTGCATATGGACTGAGATTTACGGGACTTAGGGAAAAATCACCACCTAGGGTTTCACTGTTCACTGGATCCGGATCTGGGCACGGAAATCGAGGATCGCCGGGATCCCACCAGAGCTGACCCGGAGCTCGCCGGAGTCGGTCGGGGAAGGAGGAGCAGGAGTCGCCGGAGTGGCGGAGCTTGGCAGGGCGGTGGGAGGCGGCACGGAGCGACGCGGGTGGCTCGGCGGCGCGAGGCGGAGCGGGGCGGCGCGGCACGCGGCGCGGCGCTGTTGGCGGCAGGCGGCGCGTCGCGGCTGGGGAGGAGAAGGGCGGCGGGCGGCGCGGCTGAGGAGGCGGCGGCGCAGGGCCACGTGGCGGCGTGCGATAGGGCGCGGGCGGCGGCGGCGGTTTTCTCCGGCCCGGACGGACAATGACCGGTGCGGCGCGGAGGATTTCTAGGGTTTCGGGGGAGAAGAAGACCAGGATCTCGGGGGGTGTTTAAATAGGCATAGAGGGAGCTAGGAGAGTCCAAATAAGGTGCGGTTTTCGGCCACGCGATCGTGATCGAACGCTCTAGAACATGGAGCAGAGTTAGGTGGGTTTTGGGCCAAATTGAAGGGGTGTTGGGCTGCAACACACACGAGGCCTTTTCGGTCCCTCGGTTAACCGTTGGAGTATCAAACGAAGTCCAAATGATACGAAACTTGATAGGCAGTCTACCGGTAGTAAACCAAGGCCGCGTGGCAAGTCTCGGTCCAATCCGGAAATGTTTAATTCCCACACACGAAAGAAAGCTAGAAATGACCACTGGAGGAGAATGAAGCGCCGGAATGCAAAACGGACAACGGGAAAAATGCTCGAATGCATGAGATGAACACGTATGCAAATGCAATGCACATGATGACATGATATGATATGCATGACAATGACAACAACACACGGAGACAAAACCCGAACCCGAGGAAATAAATATAACTTAATGCCGGAAACGGCAAGAGTTGGAGTACAAATTGGGAAAGTTACATCCGGGGTGTTACACATGATGAACCAGAGCGCACAGAGAAATAATATTCTTTCCAGTCTCTCCATTTGTGGCTCACATGCATTTTGAAACTAAAGTAGGAACATTTAGCTAACCAATTAAACATCTCTCAGTTTTACTAATATCAGCAATAATATCAGATATGAATTTGTACAACTAAGCTTGTTTAGCTCGATGGGTAGAGCAGTGCTATTACAACACGAACCACGTAGGCTGATTGTGGTCATCATAAAATGGGGAAAACATAAGCATGATGAGTACAGTGTTGACCGTGGCAGTGGGATGGCAGATCTGAAGCTGCAAACCCGCAAAGGGTAGTTAGCAACCGATGTTTGCTTCGAAATAACAACTAAGATTTGGTATGGACAAGAAAGTACGGTCAACAAGTGACAAAGAAATGCAATTATGCTGTCTCTCTATATGTCGCGACATGCATTTGGAAACTCAAGTGGGACCTTTAGCTAACCAATTAAATGTGTCGGTTAACTAATATCAATATCATATCACAATCATATTTGAACAACTAAGCTTTCGAATTCTGAGTGTTGTGTTGTTTAGTTTGAAGGGTGGAGTAATGCTAGTACGACAGAAAGCACCTACGCAGATCATAGTAGAGTAGATAAAAGGGGAAAACCCTAAGTATAAAGAGAAAAATCAGGAAAGTGGAACTAGCCGGACCAGTTGGTGGCGCACATGCTTTTCGAAATGAATATAGAAACATTAGGTGACCAATTAAACGTTCTCTGTTTTAGTGATATGAGCATCATATCAGATTCGTATTTCAACACATAAGCTTTGGGTTGAGGTCTTGAGGAGCAGTCCTAGCACGACACGAAGCACCTACGATGATGGTAGTGAATATAAAGGGGGGAAACCATAAGCTTTACGAGTATAGTGCCTGTGCCATGGCGGATCTGAAGGTGCAAACCAGACAAAGCTACTTCGCAACCAATGTTTGCTTTCAACTAGCCACTACGATTTGGCACGGACAAGAAAAGTACAGTAAACAAATTATGATCTATTTTCTGGGTGAGATCAATAACTTAAGCACATATGGAAGAGTACCACCTCTCTTGCGATGTCGTGTAGGCCTATGCTGATACGTTGAGGGTGTTGCGGGTGCGTTGGCTGTCGGCGGCGGGGAAGAAGACTTTAGACGGCAGACGGTCGGGTCGGGGGATATATCCTGTTGCCGTGGATGAGGCGGTCGTAGGAGCGGAAACAGCAAGGTGGACGACGGCGCCGATGAAGCGAGAGGAGGCGATGAAAGGATCCTGGTCCAGCATCGTGGATGAGAGACGTTCATATCTTGTAGTGGACGACGGGGTAGGGGTAGCGGCTCCGGCAAGGTGGAGGATGGGGTGGCGGACGGAGGAGGCTGGCCGCAGTGCGGAGGTTATCGTGCCACCAACGGTGTATGAATAGGGAAATGGAGGGGAGGGGGGATCTCAAACTTTGGGACGCGCTTCTCTGAAATGGGGGAAAGTTACGAACTTATCCCCCGTTTAGAATTTCGAACATCGCGTCGGTTGGGGATAGGACGGTAATCTCGCATCTCCCAAATATTTGCCGGTAACTATTTCGGGCGAGGAGAGGGTGTTTTGCCGCCCATGGTTGGCGCCCACGGTGTATGAATGGGGATGACAGGTAGGGCGGTTGTGTCACGTCTGATGGAAGTTACACATCTGCCCCTATTTAAAATATTAGCCTACATCGATTTCGGGCGAGGAGAGGGTGTTTTGCCACCCACGGTTGGCGCCCACGGTGTATGAACGGGGCTGACGGGTAGGGCAGTTGTGTCACGTCTGATGGAAGTTACACATCTGCCCCTATTTAAAATACTAGCACATATGCCCGTGCGTTGCAACAGGGAAAATTGATGTTTTGCACAAGCATAATGTCCCACAACATCGGATTCATTATGAAGAACATGTTGCAACGCAGCATCGTCCTTCTACAAAATGAGCATGAAAAAACACGTCGCAATTTAGTCGTGTTCATATTTTCTTTGCGGGGCATAATGTCCCACTGATTTCATTTAAATACAATTGTTTTTAATGACATTTAAGTATGATCCTTTCAATAATTACCATGAAGTCCTCACCCGTTTTAGTCGGGAATCAAAATTTTCCTTTTCTAATTTAGTAGCCCCAACACATTAAGGCCTATAGATCCTTTCTTTTAATTATCCTACCTTTTTACCTCAAATCCTTCATGTAGAATTTATTAAGACCAGAATCTTTGTAATAGTTATTCCACCGATTTACCCATAATCCTTTCTTTAATTAGCCACATTCGTTTAAATATTATATTTAAGCCCACAATCCTTCCTTTATTAGCTCATTCGCTTAATTAGCTCTCCCTAAACATGAGCCTTGGACCTCACCCTTCCCCATCTACAGGAATGAAGGGCGATTTATGCGAACCCCGGGCTCTCCACCTCGCCGTTGCCTAATCAGCGGCTCCCTCGCCCTCCGCCGGATGCTCCAGCGGCGGGAGGACAGGGGAGGCCCGCTTTGCAGCGTGTACATAGTGTAGGAGTGCCTAGGGAGCCAGCCGGTGGCGTCGTGGAGGCGGCGGTGCGACTGGATCGGCTTTTTGCAGGTGTTGGTCTCCTCTTCGACGGAGAAATTCCGGTGGAGCTCAGTGGTGGACCAGCTCCTTTCTTCGTGCTCGCTGCTCGGTGGAGAGGCCGTGCACGGTTCCCCTGTGCCGGAGATTGAGCGATGGCGATTCCGGCGGTTGAAGATCTGGAGAAGGAAGGCGATGTTGAGCGGTGCGACGACGACGACGGCCATGGGTGTAGGTCCTCAGGGACCATTGATCGGAGACTTCCCGTTTCGCTCAGGGGCTGCTTCGATCGAAGGCGTCAGCGAGGAGCGGCGAACGGTGCGTCAACGGCTTGTCCACGGCACCGCCGTAGTCGGGTTGCAGAGGGGCTTGGTTGTAATTTCCTTTTATGTGTGGACCTTTCAGTAATTTGGCCATTTTAATATCAACTCCTTTTCTTGCAAAAAAATAAATAAATAAACATAATGATCGCCACTCGTATATTTAGAGTGAGTTGGGATTAGTAAATATGAAAGGTGACCCAATTATTTTTCGCGGTCTCTCTATGAAAGCCCATAAAAGGCCCATCAACAAACAAGTAACTGGCCTAGATCACTTAACGTGTGTAAACCAAACGTAAAGGACTAAACCAAACCAAGAATACCTATTCCCTTTAATAGTAGGTATAGATAAGCCTACATCGATTTTGTACGAGGAGAGTTTGTTTTTCCGCCCACCGTGTATGAGGCCTCTTTTGGTTCATAGGATAGGATTATCATAGGAATAGGAATTTTGAAGGAAATGAGATGGCATGTATCTCAAATCCTATGAGTAGGAATAGGAAAGGAGATGTCATTTGGTTGACACCAAAGGAATTTTTCCATTGAGTCTAGGCTCACTTTTATTTTCCTATGAAATGTGGACGATAGGAACCAATCCTATGTAGGAATAGGAATCTATTCCTATGAACCAAAGGGCTCTAAAGGAAAAAATCCTATAAGAATCCTATCCTCTAAAATTCCTATGAAATTCCTCCAAACCAAAGGAGGCCTGAATGGGGAAATGGAGGAAGAGACACATGACTTTCGGACGAGCTTGAATCAAATGTGTTTTGCCGCCCACATTTGGCGCCAACCGTGTCTGAATGGGCTCAGAGGCCGTCGTGTCATGCCTGATTGAAGTTACTAGTCTACCCCTATCGACAGCAGTGTAAATCCTATCGATAAGGATGTCAAGTGTCAGGTGTAGACAGTAATTTCCATCTTTCAAACACTTGCTTCGAGCAGCCCACAAATTATAGTGGTTGTTTAGCCGCTTCGTTCAAAACTTGGGAGAATTAGCATTCAAGTTTGCCCTGGGACCTGGCAAACTAAATTCAAATCCAATTTGTATTCGATTACGAATATCCACAGATAATTATACGTTTTGTTATTTATTTCTTCAAACCACAACAAAGATTTATCCCACCTGTATATATGATTATGATTTAGAAATGTCGTGATCTTCGAATTCAGTAGGTTGGATACACTCTGAGTCAAACAGTTATTTCATCCAATACAATATGCTCACACGACAAACAGTTCACCTTATGTCAATCATACAAGTACTGAGGATTACCTCGCCTAAAAAATTCGGATCATTACAACACATGGACAACATAGGGGGTCTTGCAACATAATCCATTCAGAGACATGACACAACATGCAAGTACAATAATCTAATGAAAATTTGAATTGGTATCTAAAGAAGAACCGGGATTATCTTGGGCTTCATATAGCAGAAACAGCAGGACCTCCTCCGTCTTCGAATGCAACATTCTTACTTCCTCCAATTATTGGGTTGCTTGCATAATGTGTGCCACTAATTCCGTAATTTCCAGCCTCAAGATAAATATTACCTCATTCATGGCAGCCACACCATCTCTTTCTGCCTCTAGTAGAGCCTCAAGCATTATAATATCTATGCTCAAACTGCTCTCCGGCGGTGTTGCCTCTGAACTGCTACCATCTGGTAACATGGATGGCGCACTGCTTCCACAAATAGATTCTGGGGTTGTACATTGTGTCCTAGTGTGAACGGCATCCTGAAAGGTTTCCGCTGGACATCAGTAAGAGATAGTTATCATATGATCCAGGCAGTAAGCTTACATGGTAAACGACGGGCAAATTATTGCCGAGCATGGCAAACTATATTTAAATGGTTCGAAGCAGCATCAGCCGAAAAGAAATTAAAATAGTAAGATGAAACTAGGGATGTAAGTGGCAAATAAATGAAATCCACCAGTCCCATCTAGTTAGTTTTTGCTACCTCCCTAGTTCATTTTCCTCAAAAAAGCAAAAACTCTTTTGAACTATCATACCACTAGTGAACTTTAATTGGGATTAAACCGGACCCAGTTGACATCCCTAGTTGAAAGGGAGTGTACAACCGCTATATTTAAGTTGCCAAGGCATCTAAGCAATTGAAATAATCTGAGAAAGCACTTAACAGCGTGGCCTCATATAAACTACAAAGACAGTCTTGTGATGAAGTTGAGAGGAAAAGTTATGGACTCAAATGAAATAGGCATGCATTTGTTTACGATAGTACAGCAGGCACTGCTGACATATTGGCCAACTCAGGTATAGCGTAACAACAAATAAGCATTCGAATCAAGCAATACAGCAAAACAAACAACTGAACTATTTGTAATTCGGTAGGATTACACGTTGAGGGCACAAGCCAAGAAAGCATCCCACTCGCATTACATTTCACATGTACTAAAACACAATGGCATACCATATGTTGCTGTGAAGCCTAGCTGCTGTTGCAATGTTCTTTGAAGATATCATCAGCATCCCGTGGTTGCAAATCTAGTTGTTGTAGTTTATTCTGCACCACCTATTTAGGTAAAATTAATTTTAATTGCATGCACTGGTCCGAATTGATCATCAATGGTTCATCTAAACTAATGAAAGAAGGGTGTGTGCATACACGACAATACTCCCTCCGATTCTTTTTACATTGCGTATAACTTTTTCTCAGTTTTCTCGTATTAGTCTGCGCATTGCTGATTCCTAGCGTTGGTTTCCTTTTGTGCCCCGCCCCATCCGCCTCTGCCCTAATTAATTGGCAAATTAGTCCAGAAAAATTAAACCAGTGCCCTCCTTAGTATGCGGGTCAAGAGTTATGCGTAGAGTAAATAGAATCGGAGGGAGTATATTTGCTTCCCTCTCTTTTTATGCTTGTTCGAGGTGCCAGCCCCAAAAGAACAAATATTTTGGTTGATGGGGTTGGAAGCTCCATAATTAATAGAAGCATCAAATTAGTCATGCAACTTGGGAAGATCAAGAACACACAAACAAGTAATGAACATAGGCTCAGAGCAGTGATGTAATAGCTAGCATCAGAAAATGTAGGGTAAAACGAACAAAAAGCAGCGGAACCACATGCTAGTTTGCTGATGTGTAATTAAGCATAGAGAACATTAAGCAGTCTGATGGAACCAACAGGTGGCATCAGAACAAAACTAAAGCATATTAACTATATGTGCACTGGTATGTAATTTAGCACATGTAACATGTTCACTGCCAGAAGTATGGCCCTACAGGTGCAAGCAGAATAACGCGTCTCATGAAAAACTGAATGATGCCCTGAAGAAATTCAAAGGTGCGGTGCTTATGCTAGGAAAGTGAACGTAGGCGCCGACCGTTGGATAATAGTACCTGATTCTCGGCGGCGTATGGGTATCGTTGTCATACTTGATAGCTAAGGATCGTCGATGGTGTTCGTGTTGCGGTTGAGTTTGGGCCGGCTGTCGCCGTCGCTGAAGCGGCTCCGGTGCTACGGTTGCGGCGCCTGTCGACATACAAGAAAGCTCATCTGTGGTAAGTGAAAAGTTGCACGATAAAGAGAAAAACCGAAGGAGTACAAATCGAAATAACCTGATGAGGCTGCGGCGTCGGTAAAGCAGGGCCGGTGGAGTTGAATATGGCGTCCGTGGAGCGGGTCCGGTGCAGTGGACGAAGGCTTCGGCGGGCGCGTTGTACAGTGCTTTCGGTGAGGTGGATCTGTTGCGGCGGACGAGGGCTTGTATGAAGGGCCAGCGAAGGGGCGGACGAGGGAGTCAGTGAAGGGCCTACGCTGTGGTGGATGAGGGCGCCGGTTAAGCAGATCCGGTGCGGTGGACCATGATGGCGGTCAAGGAGATCTGGAGCGGTGGACAAGCCAGTCGCTGAAGCGGCTCCGGTGAAGTGGTGAGTTGGCAGTTGGGGGTTCCAAGGTGCGGAAGGTAGATCCGGCGGGGTGTGAGGTCCACCGCTGCGGCGAGGACTAGATTCGGCGGCTTGCCGTGGTTGGGGGGTCGGGGAGGGGAAGGGGAGGGGCTCTGGGGAAGAATGTTGGGGGCAAAGAGGGGAAAACAATGGAGTTACCAAAGCAGCCCTTTTCCGTTCATGTGGCAGGGGTAAAACAGGAATATCGCAGGGCTAAACTTTCGGGCGCGTGATATTTCGATGTGAGCGGAAGTTTGAAAGCTTTTGGCGCCTAAAATTATAAGTATTCTGCTCTCGTACGGCCGACTATGATATCATGGCCGACAATTTGTTTGTTTTGCACGCAAAAAAAATGTGCAAGTTTTGAAAATCAATGTCTCCAACTCGAAACTTAGATTGTCCATTCAATTCAAATATGGATCATTGAGCTACTACAAGCAAATACCATCATACGGTCCAATTCAAATGAAATTCCAAATGTATTTATCCTAAATATGATGACAAAAGCAAAAATGTGTATGTGTATGAATAAAGTGGATGATTATAAAGTTTGAACATGTCCGTATGTGTATATCTCTAGGTTTGATATATGAATTTGAAATCACGAAATCACGGCTTAAAATGTACCTCCGTTTAAATGAATTACAAAAGCTAATGATGGAGTCGAATTCCAAAATTCCAATCTTAGGTTTGTAATTCTGGTACATCAAGGTATATCACGCATGTTCAAAAGTATCGTTATCTCATAGTACAAACTGTGAAACAAATTGATCAACCATGAGTGCACAATATCTCAATTACGCTAAAGTCCCTCAAATATAGACACCTCACTCTTTATCTGAAGTCAACCCCCCCCCCCCCACCACACACACACACACACAGAGAAGTCGTTCTCTCCCCCAAACACCAACACACAAGCACATTAACACCCCTCTCTCTTGTAAAGTCTGGACCCCAACATAGGTCTCTATCACTTTGTCTCTCGGGCATGCACACATCTCTTCCCTCACTCTCTAGGTCTCCTGCTATCTCTCTTACCCAAGCACACGCACTATGTAGAGTGTATATTTCCCATACACACAAAACGTCGCCCCCAAACGTCTATCTCCCTAGTTATGTGGTTCTCGCGCACTCACCTCACACACCACCCCCACTACAAACAAGCACACTTTGTCTCCTTGTGCACCACTCTCCTCTTTCTGTCTCTCCCACATGCGGACCCGCCCCAGCTCCTTCCCTGTATACATATATATCGTGACTCTTTGCATAGCTCCCTAATGTATAATCGTTCTCGATTTCGCACATTGTTCTCTACAACATCTATTCTAGATCTCTCATGAAGTCCCTATCACACACACGATGACTCGCTTCCCTTGCGTCTCCGTTCATAGGACAATTTCGGACAACATCAACATTGTCTCCCTATCTATACGCCATTTATGGACACAAACGACCCCTCTCGCCCCTCTCTTCCTCTCTCTCTCTCTCTCTCTCCGTCGCTAGCCCTCTCTTTCTCTCGCTCTCACACCCCTCTCCCACACACACACTCGATGTCTGTTCCAAATAGTCTGCTCCCCCACCCGCACCCGTGCTATACCGCTACTACACATGTCACACCATTCCCACTTCCCTTATACTAGGTTTATATCATCAGTGGTCTCTCTACTCCACATACACTCTCTCCCTCTCACACACAAACGCGTGCACAATCACACACAGACACGCACAAACACCCATTTACCTGGATCCTCATCTCTCCTCATGTCCGCATGTGTATCTCACACACTCACTTTCTAATTATGTATATGTGTCTCCATGTTACACAACACAAAGCCCCATGTACATGTCTCTCTCTATCCTCCACACACATAGACACAAAGAATCTGTTATCATTGCCTCAGTCTCTAACATATCTCTCTCTCTCTCTCGCAAACACACTCAACAAGGGTTCCCCCCATGAATAACTTACCGTCTATTCATGAACAGTGGTGGCAGTACGGCGAACATGAGACGTGAAAAAGAATAAATCTACACGTGCTTAGACCACCTAGTATGACTACTAGGAATAGAGCAAGCCAAAAAGCGCGCTGCCGTCACCCCCTCCTTGTCGGCAACGGGAAAATCTTCGTTTCACATAGTCGAGAAGTCATTGTGTTAAGGCCCCACATGCCGAGGCATTGAATATAATGTAGATGCTAGTTTACGGAAGCAAGTATCGATAATACGTTTGTATCTCCATACTTATATTTCTTCTCTTATAAAAAACCGAGTTGGTGATGATGGTACGTGTGCCATCTTGCAATATAGACCGTCCGATCTATATCTGACGGATGGAAATTAAACTAAAAGATACCCGCACCCCTCTCCACATTTGCAGACAAGGCCTTCCCTCGTTCATCCTTATCTCCAACAAACCTCATTGTTGAGCAATTAAGAAAGGAAGCCTCTGGAACAAACTGGCCTGGTGGCCGCTGCCGGCGTCGTCAATCCCCATGCCTCCGCTCAGTTCGACCACCAACCACCACCACACCCCACTCCTCTTCACCTTATCTCATATTTCTCGAGATATCATTAGTTTTTACACATGGGATTACTCCCGCAAGGGTCAATCACAACAAGTGTTTTATAAAAAATGCATCTTGATGTTCCGTGCAATGCACGGATCTTGCTAGTACTCCTACACAAGACTAAGTTGGTGATGCTGGTGTGTCTGCCATCCGTCGTTTCTGACCATTAGATCTACATCTAACGATTGTGAGGTAAGTTGTTGCCTTTTCTCACCAACATCCCACTTGTCTACCAATTTGCAGAAAAACCCATAATTAGTATCTTAAAACCAACCACATCCCTCCCTGACCTCACCAAAACAGCCCAAGGAATATATTCTAATTGAAACATAATATATCTCTAGTGACATATGTATATCAAAATTAGAGTGTTTTGTACCAAGTTTGTGAATAAGTATTATTCTAATTATGATTCGTTGCAACGGACATGAACATTGCTAGTATTTCCAACCATGCATTTCTTTTCCTAGTATTCCATAGTTTCGAGTTTTCCATCAAGATATTAGTCACTCATGGTTGATATTTACTTTCAATCATGTACACATATGCACTATGTAACTAGCCTTGCTTATTGGCTTCCAAAGCTTAACTTTCACTCCTACTTACAATATGTAGAGTATTTAACAAAAAACTACCACTTTCAACCAGCCCTAGGAGGAATCTATTGTACAAAAAATAGCAAAAACATACCCAAAATTTCTTAATCCACGCCAAAAACTACCTAGTACTCCTACCGATTAGGTTCGTTTAAACCCATTTATGACAGGGTTGGCCCACATGTCCGTGCTGACGAGGCAGCTTAAACCAACACATTTTGTTTGACCGTTGACACGAGGGACCCACATCTGACCTTCTATCCTGTTATTCCCCCTCAAATCATTATTTTTCCTGAACATTACTTCAAACAGTACTGATGCGTGTTCGTCGGTGGCGCCGGTGATGAGCGAGTTGGCCGCCGCTCCGCCGGACAGGGCCGGACGTCGCGCTGGCCTCCGCACGGGTAGGCAGGCTGGCCCGAGCGTGACTCACGAGCGAGCAAGCCGTCGCGCTGGCCTTCACTCGATCCAGATGGCTGGCCTTAGCGCAGCGCGCGTGAGCAAGCCACCAAGCTGCCTTGCCAATCTAGCTAGCAAACCTTGCAGACAAGCAGCTGGACGGAGCTATCTTGGCTAGCTAGCGGCCGCGAGCGCCGGACGGAGCTGGCATCCGGGCTGCCGCAACATGGGCTCCGCACCGCCGGCGGTTTTGACCTCGCCTTCTGTCGGCGGCGATAGCTGCGTCCCATGGCCGAGGATGACTAGGTGTAGGGGCCGGACGTAGGAGGTCACTCGAGGATTTTTGTTGGTAAGAGCATGTACAATGGTTGATAAGGTAGTCTTATCTTAAGTCTGCCACGTATGCAAGTGGTATTAGTTTCTTGGCATTTTAGTTGTTTCTTGCATTATTAGAGCAAGTACAAAAGAGCTGAGTCAGCGGGCTATAAGAAATAAACTACTACTACATGTTGGCTATAAGATGGGTTGTAGATGACATGGCACTGGCCTATAGCCAGCAGCTGGCTATACTATTAACCATGCTCTTAGGGGTTTCTTGTAAGGAACAATGTACGTACTACTAGCGACAAAAGGCTATTCTAGGTTGCGTTGTACTCCAACGAGTACTACTAGTGGTCGCGGGAGTGTATACCTCGTTTTGTGGGTTCGATCCCGGCCGAACGCACAGTGGCCTTTTTTTAAAATAGTACTACTACACTTCGCTGCGAGCCAATATTTTACACGGGTAGTTTGAGTTTTGAAGTCAAATGGACGTGCGGCCCCACAATCTGGGTGCACTGGACAGCCTAGCCACGTGAACGGGTTTTCCTTCCCAGCATCCCGTGGCTCGCGTGCTCGCCCTAGCCACACCTCGCTTGCAGCTTCCAGCTAGTAGCATATTTAAACTAGCGCCTCCCAATTAAGCCCGAGGAGCCAGAAAAGCCTGGCGGGGCATTGGGAACTGTGCAATATGGCTCTGTACGTAAAGTGCTCTACTACTACTCTGTAACTTGTGGCGTTGCATGCATGGACTTCACTCCATTATCGGCTCTACTATAAAAGAAATTCCTCTTGCCGTGCTTTTTTTGAAACGGCGGCAAAAGCTTTGCTTCATCTCATTCATAAAGAAGTAACTACTAACAAAGTTCGACAAGATCCATTACACCTCCACAAATGGAAGCGAAAAGCCTAGCCTCGCTGTATCAAATAACTCAAATGTTCTGCCCCCGCTGTAATCGTCGCTGATAAACAGGCTGCTAGTGTGTGGGTGAGAGGAGCAGCTGAGTTGGCCAGCTACGTGAGAGGAGCGGCTGAATAGAGCACCGGGAGTACCCACTAGGCTACTATGCAGGTGTACTTCCCCTGCATTGATAGTACAGCGATGGTTCTAGAGAACAGTACTACCCTCCACTTCCAACTATAGCTCCTTGGCCCTAAGATTCAAGAGTTCACAACTGGTGCACTATACAAGACTAGACTAGAAGTACAATACATCGCACTACTAGTTGAGAAAAGTAGTACTAGTACTGCTACAGTACGAGTATGTACTCCTCCTTCACATAATGTACGATGTTTTTTGACACTAGTTGGCGTGTACAAAAAATGGAAAAAACATACCCAAAATTTCTTAATCCACGCCAAAAACTACTACCTAGTGCCAAAAATTTCTTACTAGTGCTATTATTTACAGTATAATGCAATCCCATAACGTTCCATAATGCTAGTACTAGTACTCCATGGTACCAAAAACTACTACCTAGTGCCAAAAATTTCTTACTAGTGCTATTATTTAGAGTAGTAAATAATAGCCTCACCCCTTCACTGAGGAACAATCTACAGTTGGAAGGGAAGAGGCCCTACGGTTACTACACTCTTATCTCCTCCTCGCCAGTTCCCCTCCCCCCGAAGAGAAGGCAGTTCATCGCTGCTCCCATGGATTCGCCAGGCGGTTCTCCTCCTCATTGGGGCTGGGAGACCTTGGACGACGATTCTCTGGGAGAAATCGCACGCCGCTCCGACATCCTCACCGCCGCAAGACTCGGTGCTTCCTGCACCAACTTTTTCAAGACTCTGCTTAAATAGGCTTGGGAAAAGGCCATGCTTGTTGGTCTTCCATGCGTCCTCGAGGAGAAGGTTCTTCTATGGGACAATTCTTCGAACAGTCCACCGCTCCCTGGCCATGGTTGCACGTTGACTCCGCTAGAGTTGACGACATTGAGAGGTAGTCGGATTTTGTCCGATGAGCAGGCCAGTAATGGAGTTTGATCATGTAGTACTTAGTTATTCCATTTCCATCCTGTAATTTCTCCGCTGCCCACCGTCTTATATATAGGTCTGGGTCAGTGCCAAAAAAGATTGGCTTGCATACCTCCGGCTGGATACCACCATGATTTTGCACAACATCCACAGCAGTGCGGCCGTTCCGGTAGACCCATTCTCCACCATTGGGATCGGCCTTCCGGACTGGCTGGGCAAGAATACGTATGATGATGCCTACATGAGATTGAAGAAGATAGCAATTGCGGACCCGCCGACAAAGTGGCGTGGCTACGATGATTACTATGTCATCGCGGTGTTCGACATAAGGATTACCATCAATGCAGGAGGCAGTAACGGCAGAGGCTGTCGCATGTTGGTGGCGGCAGATTTGTACCCCCTACACGTTCGAAGACGTCGTGCGCCATCTAGGCCGCATCTTCGCAGTGACAAGCCATGGGACTTGTTTCATCTGGTTGACATCCTACGGTACGGGAGATTACAAACGGAATGCACAGACCATATTTTGCATCCCTAACGGTACTCCATTATTTTGCAGGGACCATTCATCCCCCGATCAAAATAAGATCGCCGATCATGGATGTGCATTTGCATCCGCGATTCGGTCTAACCTGGAACCTTGTAGCTGACTTTGGCATATTGGGATCTACTATCTTAGCAGTCGTTACCCATGGTACCACTAATGTGCAACATGGTCACATAATCTACCACGATCGTACCGTCACCATCTACCCAGGTATTCCATTTTTTAACCCTCTCGCCTTCTCTTTCATTGTTGTACTAGTAGTATACTTTGTAGTACTAGTAGGAGTACTTTTTACCTTGGAGGACGCGCATATCTAGCTAGGCCCTTGAAGACTTGAACCTACTAGCTGCCACCATTTTTGTTTTTCCACGTCTTACTATCTCATCCATGTAGCCAAGAGTGGCTATATATAATAAGCCAGTTATTTTACTTCCTCTATACCGGAGTAGTACTATTTGCTGCATAGTATTACTGACCGCCACATTTGAGCACACATTATTATGCATGGACCTTCACTATGTACGTCACCATGTGTCCAGATCTGGGATGCCGCGTGTACCAGATGAACGGCGCCGAGTTCGACCCCTGTGATGCTACGTGGGTGTCGAGGAACACTCTTGGAGAGTACTCGCTTTTCATCGGGGACAGCTACTCCATTGTGATGCGGATTCCACCTTCCGTGCACGACACAGAAGGCCTGCCGTTCATGAAGCATGGTTGTGTCTTCAGTGCGCACCGCCAGATGAACGACATGCTGGGACACGCTATCCCTGATTTATGACGCTTCAACTTGGATGAGTCTCCATCATGTGGAACCGGACTAGAAAGCTGCGACAATGATTCCCATTGCCCACCGCTATGGATCGTGCCATCCATGAAGAACACCTGGGACTGGAACCTGGAGGAGGACATGTAGCCCATCTATAACGTGTAAGTGGAGTACGGTAATTGTGAACGGTAGCGCTGTGAATATATGTAGACTAGTCGTGCACAAATTTATCACATGAGTTGGAGGTGAACTTGTGTGGCATACTGGCATTTGTCCTTTAGAATTTATTACTAGTAAATGTGTTATGTGTACGTGCAACTTGTGTGGTTGTTGCATGGACTCCAACATGCTCTTTGAGAGAAAAAGGTGGCACAACTTTGGATATACGTGACGTGGCGGCATCATACAGTAGCATCGTTCGCTATAGTTGTACTAGTACACTCCTAGTAGGACGACAACTCCTATAAAACCTTGCGCTTGGCTCTTTGCCTCTTCGGGAGGTTCAACAGTTTGTACTCGTGTGAACCTTGCACTTGGCTCTTCGCCTCTTCGGAAGTTCCAACAATGATGATACTATAGTATAATATGCTTCTGGCAATCTGACACCGATTGAACTGCTGCACGTCCACCACGAGGGCGAGGGAGAGGGCGATGTAGTCAAAACCCTCTCCTCATCCTGCGAACCACCACGTGCGTGGGCGAGGGAGAGGCGTAGTAAGCAAGCGTCTCCTCGTTCGGCGAGTTGACGGGACACATCAAAGCAGTACTAGTACTAGTAGTAGTAGTCCATACTGCGTTCTTTCCGATTAATATGGCTTAATTTGAAACGAGAAAAATACACTGGCGGTCACCGTATGTAACAGTACGCTCTTTACGGTCACTATATATAGTTTTGCAGTGATTATGCGATCACTAGCTCATCGTAGAGCACCGTATTGCACCCTACTGACCGGCCACATAGTCGACGTGGCACTTTGTTGACTGGTTAAATTGTCACCTGGTTTTTGGGTCCCACCTGTCAGTTGGCAGAGCAAAGAAATCAGTTAAACAAAACTTTACGCAGGCGCGAGACGAGTCCAACCCTTGCACGCGAACCGCCCTGGCTGTGTATGTGAGTGCATGCACGTGTCCTCCCTCGGTCTTCCAACAAAGAGTGTACTACATGATGTACATCTACACTTCCAATGCATTTATCCTTTAATCTAAATCGAATCTGTGGGGCATACCCACAACTCCCCTTCTGATTTGCAGTTGTCC
This sequence comes from Triticum aestivum, assembly GCF_018294505.1. Lineage (NCBI taxonomy): Eukaryota > Viridiplantae > Streptophyta > Magnoliopsida > Poales > Poaceae > Triticum > Triticum aestivum. Next base: position 290,890,414 of record NC_057800.1, read on the forward strand.
TCTTTATGGTTTGCACTATTAGGCTCATGACTTTGAACTTCTGTGGAACATCAAAGATGTGAAGCAAGTTAATTGCATGGCCTCTGATCATCTTGTGATCACCTGACTTTGGCCAGAGAGTGTGCCCGAGGATCTAGTTGATAGTTGGCAAGCCTAACAGAAGGTAATGTACAGATCCAAACTTGTGTGTTTCAAGAGCAGCATCTGGGATCTGCTTGTACATGTGTGCCATCGTGATGTGATCCTTCTTCTTCTTGGCATAGACATCCAAGTCATCTTCACTCTCTTCTGGGGCATTTATCAACTTAGCCCATTCTGCAACTATGGACTGGTACCTCGTACCTTCAGACATCCAGACAATCCTTCCATCATTGATTGACTAATGCACCAACTTGTGATGTAGGTGTAGGCTACATGTCTATCCTTAATTACAGCATGCAACGGCCTTCATTTAATCTTCTTATCTCAATGGTCGCATGCACACATAAGTCTGCTACTTTTGGGTGTTAATTATGCCCTGGTCAATGCGTAAATCTCTGAATGTACAGTCTTTCACGGACGTAGGGAGTAGGTTGAGCACTTGAGCGTGAGCGTGTGTATTGCGTCGTGTGTTGTGTGCCGCATGGGTGCGTGAGTGTTGCGTGCGTCCATGTGTACGTGTGAGTGTTGCATGTTGCATGCATGCATGCATGAGGCTTACTCCCTCCCATTGACATGTTCATATTTCAAGCTTCCTCTGTTCCCTCCATATGGTGATACTCCCTCTGTTCCCAAATAGTACGGAGTAAAAGCCTCCCACTGTTCCCAAATACGGAGTATTTGTCTTTCTACAGATTTCAACCAGTGACTAGGTAGAGAGCAAAATGAGTGAAGTGAGCGTAGAGGCATAGGGATACTGTAGAAAGGAAGTCCTCATAATCCATTTATTCCCCATCTCGGTCGGAGAGAACTATTCAACTAGTCTCTTCTTCTTCCTCCTCTCTTCTTCTTCCTCCTCTCTTCCCCATAGTTGGCCGCACACCATTTACCTACGCTCACTGCTCGCCCGCCCGCGCCATCTTCCTTGGTAGCTCGTGCGTACCATATCTCCCCGCTCACTGCTCGGCCACACGAGGAGAAGCTTCTTCGCTCGCCCACCCGAATCCACTTCCCCGCTAGCTCGCAGGCACCGAAAACCCCAATGACAGAACCGAATAACACGCAGTGTCGCGATTGGAATTCCCTCCCCGGTGTTCTCTTGGAGCAGATCTGTAGTCGTATGGACCTACTCAGCACCGTCCGTCTGGCCGCATGCTCGGTGTCTTTATACCGTCTACTCGTCTGCAACCGGCCGGCTCTTTTGAAGACACCCTGCTTGCTGATGCCCGATCCTCGCAGGTGGCCCAGACACCGACTTGACGACCTACGGAGGTTGCCGTGGTGCCCCTCGACATGCTACCACTACCCGTCCACCTGTCCTTCATGCGCGGCCACTACTGGGCGGGCATGAAGGCCAACTCGATCGTCCTCATCCACCACACCGGTAGTCCGTGGCGTCTCGTGGATATCTACACCCAGCGAGAGATCACCCTTCCATCGTTGTATACCGCCGCCATCGAGCCTCGCGGCCTACCGGACACTCCTGCCTACTACGCACGAGACGTGTCAAGCTTTTGGCTCGACCTCTGTTTGCAGAAAGTTGTAATCTGCGAAGTGCCCACACTGTCAGAAGAGTACATGGATTACAAGCTCATTTCCTTGTTCAACAAGGGATTAGTCTATCTGGAATCTGGTCACCATACATGGTTATGGCTCATCATCAATCCTGTTGAGGAAACATCTCTGTCTGATGCTATAGTGCACGATGGCATCATTTACACGGTCGACGCACAGATTGGCTACCTATATTGGTGGAATCTATCGTCGTGTAATTGTTCTATCTCATCTCATCTTTACCTTATGAATACGACTGCTTGTTCATTTGTTACAAATTTAGAATGCATAGCATGTCTATAACCACATCATTGCTATATGTTCCTCTCATTTCCTAGATTTTTATGACCACATGTGTTATTGATAGAGTTGATATGAGAACAATTGGCATCTAATGATTGTTAAAATGCATATTATGAGCATAACATCATGATTGCTATATGTTACTCTCGTTTAAAAGATTTTTATAACAACGCATGTTATTGCTTAGAGTTGATATGAGAACAGTAGTAGTAAGTGCTATGGTAGAATATGAGTAGGCGCTGTGATAGATGTTTTCCTCTCATTGTTACATGATGTTTGAACCATGACATATTGCTAGAATATGAAAGCCATTGGCTTATTTTTTAAATTGGGGTATGATTATGACCAGGACATTGCAATTCTCTGTCTATGATATGTGTCACTATTATAATAATCTTAATTCCACACATACTCTGAACATGATTGTTTATTTTTGTCCTTTTGGTCTCCAATTTGAATTGTTGCAGCAGACGCAAATGCGCTGGCCTTCATGATTCCAGGACCTGGAATCATACCAGTAGATGGGTGGTAGTTTATCGCTCGTTCAGCTGACGGCGGTCATTTGATGCTCATTCGCATGTACCAAATTCACCAAACCATTACATCAAACCACATGCAGTAAAATGCGTGGGGCATTCGTGACATTGATGGCTATGGCTGCTTCGTGTTCCGCCAATGGTCTGAAGAGATCACTTGAGGAATACCATGCAGAGAGACAATTCGAGAGGTATAGAGTTCCGCCAATTGAGCTGCAGTGATCGACTCTTTGATAGGCAGAAAATGAGCCACTTTGGTGAGTTTGTTGATGACAACGAATATAGAATCATTGCCACGCTTGGACTTTGGAAACCCAGTCACACAGTCCATTTCAATGTGGTCAAACTTCCATTATGGAATGGCAAGAGGTTGGAGGAGACCTGCTGGCCTTTGGTGTTCTGCCTTCACTCTTCTGCAGACATCACATTCATTCACGAATTGAGCGATCTCGCGCTTCATTCGAGTCCACCAATAAGCTTGCTTGAGGTCTTGATACATCTTCGTGCTCCCAGGGTGGATGGAGAGGAGAGAATTGTGAGCCTCGTTCAAGATCACTTTACGAAGTTCACCTTTGGGTACCACAATTCGATCCTCTAAGAAGAGAGTATCCTTGTCATCAAGGCGGTAGCGCTTGTACTTGGACTGACTCTTGGCAATCCCAATCTTCACCTTTTTCACCATAGCATCAAGAAGCTGGGCTTGGCGAATCTGGTCTTCCAAGGTAGGAGAGACTTGAAGGTTGGCGAGGAAACCTTGAGGAACAACTTGCAGGTTAAGTTTCCGGAAAGCTTCACAAAGCTCGGGTTGATAAGGCTTGAGAATCAGACTGTTGCACTAAGCTTTCCTTCTCAAAGCGTCAGCAATCACATTGGCCTTGCCTGGAGTATACTCGATACTCGGATTATACTCTTGAATCATTTCAACCCATCGAGTTTGCCTGAGGTTAAGATTAGGCTGAGTGAAGATGTACTTGAGACTCTTGTGATCAGTGAAAATGTCCACTTTTCTTCCCAATAGAAGATGTCTCCAAGTCAAAAGAGCATGCACAACTGCCGCCAACTCGAGATCATGAGTGCGGTAGTTCTTCTCATTAGGCTTCAACTGGCGAGAAGTATAAGCAACAACTTTCTTCTCTTGCATCAATACTGCGCCAAGACCTTGGAGAGAGGCATCACAAAACACCTCGTACGGCTTGGATTCATCCGGCGGAGTTAGAACTAGAGCAGTGATCAATTTCTCTTTCAAAGTGTTGAAAGCAATATCACACTCCGGAGACCAAACATACTTGACGTGCTTCTGAAGAAGATTAGAGAGAGGCTTCGTGATCTTAGAAAAGTTTTCAACGAATCTTCGGCAATAGCTTGCGAGACCGAGAAAACTGCGGAGTTGCTTCACGTTCTGAGGAGGTTCCCAATTCACAATTGCAGACACCTTCTCAGGATTCACGGCAATGCCCTTGGCAGAGATGATATGACCAAGATAAAGAACCTCATCAAGCCAAAATTCACACTTGGAGAACTTGGCGTAGAACTTGTGTTCTCTGAGCTTATCAAGAACCAAACGCAAGTGCTTGGCATGATCTTCCTTGTTCTTCAAGAAAACCAAAATGTCGTCGAGATAGACCAAAACGAAGTCATTGGTGTAGGCGTTGAAGATGAAATTCATCATGCGTGAGAACATCGGAGGAGCATTGGCGAGCCCAAAAGACATGACAGTGTATTCATAAGAACCAAAGCTTGTTCTGAATGCTGTCTTGGGAATATCTTCTTCACGAATGCGAATCTGGTGATAACCCATACGGAAATCAAGCTTGGAGAATACTTGGGCACCTTTGAGTTGTTCGAACAGCTCATTGATGTTGGGAAGTGGGTATTTGTTCTTGATGGTCTTCTTGTTCACTGGACGGTAATCAACACAAAGTCGGTCCGTTCCATCCTTCTTCACAAAAAGAACACCACAACCCCACGGAGAAGAACTAGGCTGGATGAGACCCATTTTCTCTTGAATATCGAGTTGCTTCTTCAGCTCCTTCAACTCTTCAGGTCCGAGCTTGTAAGGACGTTTGCACACAGGTTCCATGCCAGGCTCAAGATCAATAACGAATTCAACTGGCCGGTGCGGAGGCATTCCTGGAAGCTCTTCTGGAAAGACGTCTTGATATTCGCAAACGACTGGAATTTGCGAGATAGCATCCAATTCACCCTTATCATTGAGAGAAAACAGACGGATGGTATTATCCCGAGCGGCAAAGACAATTACATCCTCAGACGAATGAGTCAATTGAATCTGCCTGGCTGCACAATTGAGATGTGCCTTGTGCTTAGAAAGCCAATCCATCCCGAGAATAAGATCAATATCCGAGTTACCAAGAACCACCGGAGAAGAGAGAAACTTGTAATCGCCCAATGTGATAGAAACATTTGGGGCAATAGCGCTTGCATTCATGAATTTACCCGGAGAAACAACAGATAACTGTCTAGGCAAATCTTGCAAAGGCAACTCATGCTTAGAAACAAATGGCCTCGAGATGAAATAATGCGATGCACCCGTGTCAAAAAGAACTTTAGCTGGAATATCATTAACAGGAAGGTTACCCATGATGATGTCACATCCCTGGTCCTGTTATGCACTAGGCTAGACCTCATGTGAGCATCATGTTTAAATTTTTGAAACCTGAACTGAGGAATTTTGGAAGCCTCAAAATCTTAAATAAAAGAAGGGCAAAAACCCTAAAAAAATCTCATTCATTGCTCCAAAATGCTCTTCTTAAATGTTTGATAATTTTTGGTAAGGGTTCTGGTCCCAACCAAAATATTGAACATTTTTAAGGATTTATTTTTGGGACTCTGAATTTAAATCATTACCTTATTTGCATTTGGAAATATATTCATAACTTGTATAGAATATATTTCCAAATACCCTGAAACATTTTTATGTGCTTTTGGAGAAGTCCATTAAGTAGCATAAATATTTTCAGAGGAGTTTTTGGCATTGTTTGAATTATTTTTAAAATTCAAAACAGTGGCAAAACAGATTAAATTAAATAAAACAAGAAAACAATAAAAGGAGAGAGAGAGAGAACTTACCTCAGCTTACCCGCAGCCCAACACTGTGCAGCCAGCAGCGGCCCAGCCCACCACTTCCCCCCCCCCCCGTCGCCTTCCTCCTCGCGCCAGTAGGCGCAGGCGCGTGGCCGGAGCGCGCGGGCACACGCCCAGGCCACCTCCTGCCTCCCGGCTTGCCTCCGCTACTCCCTGGAGACGCCACGCGGCTCCCTCGACCCTCCCTCACTCTCCCGCGTCTCTCCCTCCGTCCCTATCCCCCTCTGCTCCCTCTCCCTCCCGCGACCGAGCGGAGCTCGTCGCCGCCGACGCCGCTACCGCGGCCGCAGCCATTCCGAAGCCTCTCCGACACGCCCTCGAGCTCCGCCCCGACCCCCTCTTCCTCCCCACCGAGCCAAGCCCCTCGGGAAGCTCTGCTTCGCCTCCACGCCATCGTCTTCGTCCTCGACCGCCGCCGATGGTCGCCGTCGATTCGTCGCCGTCCGAGCTTCCCCGAACACGCCGAGGCCACCACTGCACTCCACGTGAGCTCCTGATCATCCTCCCCCTCTCCGTTTTCTCTCTAGCATGCCGTAGCCGCCGCGCCTCTCTTCCCCGACAGTACGCCGCCGCACAAGCTCATCGCCGACGAGGCTCCGGTGGCCATTTGGTCCCGTGCGAGCCTCCGTTGGGTTCGTGAGCTTTGGTAGAACACGTAGATGCTAACCGTAGCTCCTCCCGTGCACGGTGTCGTCGTTTCCATCGGCGCCGAACTCCGGCCGCCGCCACAACCTCGCCTCCGGCGAACTCCGTCCACCCCCGCACCTCCCGCTGGTTCCCCTAGATGCGCGCGGGCACGGGCTATCCTCTGGTGCCCCTGGCGCGTCGATCCGTCGTCTCTGGCGCAACTCCGGCGAGCCACCGCCGCTCTGATCGTCGCCGTCGTCCAACCGCCGGCGTATCTGACGTGGCGTTGCCATTAGCACCCTAACAGACGCTGACAGCGGGCCCCGTAGCGGGTCAAAGCCCGAGTCAACGCGGGATTAGCCCCTGTGTCGCTGACGTGTGGACCCCGCATGTCAGATTTGACCTGGACCTGGTCGTTGACTCGCTGACGTCATGCTGGCGTCAGGCTGACGCAATTAAATCATTTTCTGGATTTAATTTAATTCTGAAATTTCAGAAAATGCCTAAAACTTCTAAAAATCATAGAAATTCAACCGTAACTCCAAATTAAATAATTTATATATGAAAAATTATCAGAAAAATTCAAGGAATCCATCTGTACCATTTTCATGCATGTTAGAACAACTTATAGATGCTGTTTAGCACAAATCATATAAAGGGCATTTAAATAATCACATATGGAGTTTAAATTTGAATCTTGTATTCAAACCAACTTCATTTAATCTGTTGCTAGTTGCATTAGCTCAAAACACATTCATTTTGCCATGTCATGATCATGCATCATATTGTGCATTGCATTGATTGTGTTCCCTTCTATGTTGCCGGTAATTGTCCCCTCTCGATAGACGTAATACCGATGATGTGATCGTTGACACTGATGAAGACTCAATGCTATCTTCAGAAGTGCCAGGCAAGCAAAACCCCCTTGTTCATTCCGATACAATCCTACTCTCTCGCTCCTGCTCTCTTTTACTGCATTAGGACAACACCGATTCATCTGTTACTTGCTGCGGTAGCTGAACCCCTTTATCCTTTGCATGACCTGTCATTGCCACATTAAATAGATAAAACCCACTAGCATGAGTAGGAGTTGTTTGAGCCCTGATGTGCCTACTCATTCATGCTTGTTTGTCATGCCTGCTACTGCTTAGAGTTGTGTCAGGTCTGATTCATCCGGGATGAATCAGAGGTGTGTGAACATGTCCTACTGTGTGTGAGCTAAGTGTGTGAACACGATTTGGTAAAAGGTGTTGGTGAGAGGCCATGTAGGAGTACATGGTGGGTTGTCTCATTGAAGCCGTCCTCAGGAACTGAGTTCTGTGTTTGTGATCCATGATTCAGCTACTACCATGCATTGGGCCCTGAAATATGACCCCGCTCGACTTCTTATTCACCCTAGTCCTCTGTCCAGGAGTTGCAAGTAGTTTCTGGTGTTTGTAGCTTGCTGGAGGCCGTGGACAGCGCTGACCGTAGGGGTGGGCTGTGATGCGGTAGGCACGTGGCCGGGTATACCGGGCGCCCGTTTGGTGTCACGGAACCCTGTTCACATCGTTTGGGGCTGTGAGCGAAACTCCGGCCGGATCTCCTCATGGATGGAACCCGAATAGGCGATAAACCTGGACTAGAGACTTGAGTGTTTAGGTAGGTCGTGGTCTACACCCACGTCGGCTTTCGCTTGAAGTCTGCCAAGCACATGTCGTGTGCAGACGCTAAGTGGTGGAAACATGTATGAAGAAGTACACCCCTGCAGGGTTACCATCATCTATTCGAATAGCCGTGTCCGCGGTAAAGGACTTCTGGGTTGCTTATATCAGTTCATAGACAAGTGAAAGTGGATACTCTAAAATACGCAAGATAAGCGTGAGTGCTATGGATGGCGTTCTCGTAGGGAGACGGGAGCGGATCCATAGTGGTGTATTGATATGGTGAATATGTGGACTCGTGTGCGCCACTTCAAAAGAGTTACTTGCAGTCGTAGTTTAGGATAGCCACCGAGTCAAAGCTGGCTTGCTGCAGTTAAACCCCACCACCCCTTTGTTGATAATGATGCATATGTAGTTAGTTCTGATGTAAGTCTTGCTGGGTACATTTGTACTCACGTTTGCCTATTTTATGTTTTTGCAGAGAGACTTCGGTCTCGCTAGTAGTTCCGCGTGGACTTCGACGTTTAGCTTGTTACCTCAGCTACGATCTTGTGCCCTCGGCAGGATCTGGTAGATAGTCAGGCTTCTCAGCCTTTTTCATTTATAGATGTCTGTACCAGACATGATAGCTTCCGCTTGTGCTTTGACTTGTATGCTCTGAGTGTTGGGTCATGAGACCCATGTTTGTAATATCTCGCTCCTCGGAGCCTATTGATTAAATACTTGAGTCGTAGAGTCATGTTGTGATGCCATGTTGTATTTGCACATATCGAGCATATTGTGTGTATGTTATTGAAATGCTTGGTATGTGTGGGATCTGACCACCTAGTTGTTTATCTTTAGTAGCCTCTCTTACCGGGAAATGTCTCCTAGTGTTTCCATTGAGCCTTGGTAGCTTGCTACTGCTCCGGAACACTTAGGCTGGCCGGCATGTGTCCTTCTTCGTTCCTGTGTCTGTCCCTTCGGGGAAATGTCACGCGATGAATACCGGAGTCCTGTTAGCCCGCTACAGCCCGGTTCACCGGAGTCCTGCTAGCCCAGTGCTACAGCCTGGATTTACTCGCTGATGACCGACACGTTCGATGTTGGGTCATGGATGCCTGTCCCTGTAAGTTTGTGCCACTTTGGGTTTACGACTAGCCATGTCAGCCCGGTCTCCTTACCATATGGATGCTAGCGACACTATCATATACGTGTGCCAAAAGACGCAAACGGTCCCGGGAAAAGGTAAGGCGACACCCGTGGGAATACCGTGCGTGAGGCCGCAAAGTGATATGGGGTGTTACATGCTAGATCGATGTGGCATTGAGTCGGGGTCCTGACAGCGTTGGTATCAGAGCTTGACTGCCTGTAGGATTACCAAGCCAAACTGGTCGAAGTTGAGTCTAGAAATGCTTTAGTTATGTAAGGGAATTGATTGTGGGAGGGAACGTAAGGCTCTTTTTACTCCTTATACCTTATGCCTTCTGATCTGAGTCATCTTAACTTTCCTGCGGGGTTAAGGAACTAGGCTTTCTCCTCTTTCTATCAGGATCACGTGTTACTGATCCGTAGACTTATAGATTGTTGGGTTTAAGCTTGAGTTCAGCTCCTACGACTTCTGTATGTTAACTGTTGATCTCGAAACCTTGATATTGTGCTTCTGAGTGGTTATGCCACCATTTTTGTGAATGTCTCAAATCTTTCTGAGCATTTACAGCCGTTATGCTGTCCGAGTCATCCCAGGTTTCTAAATAGTCGGATGCATTGCAAATCCCTTCCCCCTGTTTCCGATGTGCCTTTGGTCAGATTAATCACACAAATCAGTGAGTTGAGGTACTTTATTGCCTTGACATATATGTTGGAGCTAGTATTATGATCCTAGGTGTCTTAGGGGATCATCTAGTAATTTAGCCATGATTTGTGTTCCCAGCGTGATGATTCTGGCCATCATTCTCGAAAGCATCCCGTGATGCTACTTAGTAGTAGGTATTCTATCCCTGGGTTTTGAACCCGAGATTCACCCTACTTGCTTCATGTTGTTAGTTTTGCTCGTTCCTTTAGGTTATTAGTAACCTTTGCATTAGTCCTCGATGTTCGTGGTATTCCTTTCTTCCAAATACTATGAACCGCTTATGGCAGATGTTCCTCGCTGATCGAAAGATCACAATCAGAGTGCTCTCGATGGGTTCTCGATTCTACATTGTGACTCTGCCAGTTCTACCTTTCTGCATGAGTTATCCGGAAGAAATATGTGGAATTCGTTCGACATGCTAAACCATGCATCCACAACTCAGAAAATCATATGTTCCTTTGAGTTGTCCCTCTTTAGTTGTCTTCAGACCCTCGTCTATCAATTGATAGTCAGGAGTATGTGTGCATTCGTTCATCGATGCCTATTACTCTTGTGGTCTGTCAAGCCATTCTATTCCGGAATGACTAGGAGAAACAAACTCCAGTACCTCATCCATATCTAGGATTGGGTCAAAGCAATTGTGCTCCGCAGATCAAAATGCCAGCCCAGCTTTTGATTCTGTTCTACCCTGAAGTATTACCGTCTTTATGTCAGGATTTTCATGAGGATTGCACCGGCTCTTGTGAATTCTTGATGTAGTGATACTTCTCGCCATCATTATTCATCCCTCGGTTCCGTGTTGTCGCAACCGGAATGCCGACAAGTGAATCGTGATGTGTGAATTCAATACTCCTAGCAACTTTGTTGCTTGGTAGTTAATGGACAATAACCTCATTCTTAGCATGTTGATTTTTGAATCATCGCCCTAAGGTTGATTGTGCTACCTAGTCCTTATTTTGGTGCACCTTTCGATTGATGAGTTAGGATCTTGTCAAGTCCTCACCCATTTGATCATATCGTCTTGCCCTCAAAAGCGAGATTGTTCTCGAGCTTAGTAACATATCGGTGGTTCGTGATTTCCGAAGATCTTCTCGGAAGTATTACCAGGTTGTCACCTGACCGCTATGTTGAGCTCGTGATCAAGTTGGTTTCTTGTGACCCACCTTCTCTCCAAGAATCAGTGTTAGATATCCCTGAGCTAGTTGGTTAAGCTAAACGACAACTTGGAGGGTTGGAAGATAAAAGCTTGCCTGACTTAGTTCGTTCCAAAGGGATATTCTTGTGTAGTGTGTGTTGAAGAAAGATGATATCTTCATCGATTGGTCCCTATGATCAGTTGCTGCACCTACTGTCTTATCAATCCTTTGATTTGAGTATGGGCTATCGTCAAATCAAGTCAGAACCAACGATGTTCGTAATGTTGTCTTACTCGTGGTTGATCCCTCGAGCATACACCATTATATCCTTTGGTTCTGACCAATGCTATCACCGTGTTCACATGATGGTGGAAGTTCAGTGATATGGAAATTCCGATGAGTTGTTGTTGAGCCCATTGACAACATCCTTATCTCCTCCATGATGTTGTTGAACATTAAGTTAGTGTTGGAAACTTTTGAAAGCATTTTCTTCATGCTAGCTCATGAAGTACTTGTTTGATGAAAGGAGTGACTTCCTTTGATTCACGTGCATTTTGATGTAAGTTGCCGTCGTGAATTCGAGAAAGTTTGTTTTTGCTCCTTTGGAATCACCCCAAGTCGGTCATGCACGTGCGAAGAATTCTGTGGTCTGTTAGACTGATCATCTTCATTCCATATGTGTCCCGAGCACACCAAGCCACTGATTGATTTGCTCAAGGAGAAGAAGTTCCTTCATAAGAGCTAATCATATGACTTATGCAAGGACTTCGTTATCCACGGCGATGGTTCCCAACCAGAACTCGGTAGTGTTTTATTGTAAGACTACCATGTGATCATGTTTGTCTGAGACAACATGTTCACACGTGCGTAGCAGAACCAGCTCATGTTTTGGAGCTTGCTATCGTAGTTCATTTCCTGAGAATCTCGCAACGTCATCTCGTCGATTTGTGTTGCAAACTTTCATTTTTCTTCCTAGACTCGATGAGTCTGGAATATCCTGACACCAACCAGATCTGAGTCTCAGGCAGATATGATGGTTGGAACATTTTCCAAGAACTATAATATTGGTCCCTCGATAACCGGTAAAGTGGATGTCGTGGCCAACACACCCAACCGGAAGACCTATTATTATAATATCTTGATTGAGGAAGTTGGCCACCTCCCCATAGGGATTTCGTAGGATTTACTCCCTAGTTGCCCCTATGGATTTTGAGATCCCGAAGTCCGACCTTTTACTTGATGTCCTAGATATCAAACCATATCTATGAATGGGTTACACTAGCACATCAAGGAGAACATTAGAAGCGGAGTGCTAAATGTCTCTCGGTCGATCATCCAGATTTTTATTTCCTTGGCCGCGCTAAGGTGAAATCTGAGAAGGTGTTATCTTCCTTTGCATCTGCATCATCCATCATTAGCCATCATGGTAGCAAGCTGTGTTGCCAGGATCCTTGACACGGATATTGGTAAAACCTTGATGATTGTAGGAATGCTCAAGTTCTTGAGAGCACGCTCAAGCGCTAGGTGTTATCATCGACGCTAACTGGGATTTCTCTCAGTTTCCTCGGAAATGCTATGACCTTTTCAACCAGTGAATTCACTCTTTATTGTTGGGTTCTTCCCCAGTTACCAGAATCATTCCTAGCATTTGCATTTTGTTCCTAGCTTGCACCGCCAATGTGCCATTCTACCATGGGTCTCTTCCATTTCCGGTGGCAAGCAAATTCATCCATTACGTTGTCTTCAACAAGGTAATCCACATCATCCAAGTCCGAGTATGCCATTCTACCGACCCCCTTCAAACGATCGCTCGAGAATTGCCTTAGGCTGGTTTAAAGAGTCTCAATGATCTCTGAATCAAAGGTAATTCTTTTTGCCACTTAAGGGGAGATGTCTACGAGTCACGGTTCCGAAGGTGTCTCGTTGTGGTATCATGGCAACTCAACTCCTCGCTACGTTGACAACCGTTTCACCACCCTCTTAGGTGTGGCATTGTTGTCTACCTAGTGAAACCTTGTCATCTGCTTCACTCCATTCCTATGGGTGTGTGCTTCGTCTCTCAGCTCAAGAGATGTTGCTATGTCTCATTCCGAGAGTTAATCCTGAGTTGTTCGACCCTCGAGAGGAACGATTCTTTTAGGGTTTTTCCTTTCCTCTCGTTGTCATGTTAGCTAGAGTTCTCAGAGCAAGACTTCGAGACAATGATGGTGGACGAATCAATGTTCATTTGAAGTGCAACCTGGATCGTGAAGATTGTGCTAGTTTGCGTTTCCCCTTCATCTTACCCTACGCTTGAATCTCGAGACGAGATTTTTGTTTAGTGGGGGTGAGTTGTCACATCCCTGGTCCTGTTATGCACTAGGCTAGACCTCATGTGAGCATCATGTTTAATTTTTTGAAACCTGAACTGAGGAATTTTGGAAGCCTCAAAATCTTAAATAAAAGAAGGGCAAAAACCCTAAAAAAATCTCATTCATTGCTCCAAAATGCTCTTCTTAAATGTTTGATAATTTTTGGTAAGGGTTCTGGTCCCAACCAAAATATTGAACATGTTTAAGGATTTATTTTTGGGACTCTAAATTTAAATCATTACCTTATTTGCATTTGGAAATATATTCATAACTTGTATAGAATATATTTCCAAATACCCTGAAACATTTTTTATGTGCTTTTGGAAAAGTCCATTAAGCAGCATAAATATTTTCAGAGGAGTTTTTGGCATTGTTTGAATTATTTTTAAAATTCAAAACAGTGGCAAAACAGATTAAATTAAATAAAACAAGAAAAAAATAAAAGGAGAGAGAGAGAACTTACCTCAGCTTACTCGCAGCCCAACACTGTGCAGCCAGCAGCGGCCCAGCCCACCACTTCCCCCCCCCTGTCGCCTTCCTCCTCGCGCCAGTAGGCGCAGGCGCGTGGCCGGAGCGCGCGGGCACACGCCCAGGCCACCTCCTGCCTCCCTGCTTGCCTCCGCTACTCCCTGGAGACGCCACGCGGCTCCCTCGACCCTCACTCACTCTCCCGCGTCTCTCCCTCCGTCCCTATCCCCCTCTGCTCCCTCTCCCTCCCGCGACCGAGCGGAGCTCGTCGCCGCCGACGCCGCTACCACGGCCGCAGCCATTCCGAAGACTCTCCGACACGCCCTCGAGCTCCGCCCCGACCCCCTCTTCCTCCCCACCGAGCCAAGCCCCTCGGGAAGCTCTGCTTCGCCTCCACGCCATCGTCTTCGTCCTCGACCGCCGCCGATGGTCGCCGTCGATTCGTCGCCGTCCGAGCTTCCCCGAACACGCCGAGGCCACCACTGCACTCCACGTGAGCTCCTGATCATCCCCCCCTCTCCGTTTTCTCTCTAGCATGCCGTAGCCGCCGCGCCTCTCTTCCCCGACAGTACGCCGCCGCACAAGCTCATCGCCGACGAGGCTCCGGTGGCCATTTGGTCCCGTGCGAGCCTCCGTTGGGTTCGTGAGCTTTGGTAGAACACGTAGATGCTAACCGTAGCTCCTCCCGTGCACGGTGTCGTCGTTTCCATCGGCGCCGAACTCCGGCCGCCGCCACAACCTCGCCTCCGGCGAACTCCGTCCACCCCCGCACCTCCCGCTGGTTCCCCTAGATGCGCGCGGGCACGGGCTATCCTCTGGTGCCCCTGGCGCGTCGATCCGTCGTCTCTGGCGCAACTCCGGCGAGCCACCGCCGCTCTGATCGTCGCCGTCGTCCAACCGCCGGCGTATCTGACGTGGCGTTGCCATTAGCACCCTAACAGACGCTGACAGCGGGCCCCGTAGCGGGTCAAAGCCCGAGTCAACGCGGGATTAGCCCCTGTGTCGCTGACGTGTGGACCCCGCATGTCAGATTTGACCTGGACCTGGTCGTTGACTCGCTGACGTCATGCTGGCGTCAGGCTGACGCAATTAAATCATTTTCTGGATTTAATTTAATTCTGAAATTTCAGAAAATGCCTAAAACTTCTAAAAATCATAGAAATTCAACCGTAACTCCAAATTAAATAATTTATATATGAAAAATTATCAGAAAAATTCAAGGAATCCATCTGTACCATTTTCATGCATGTTAGAACAACTTATAGATGCTGTTTAGCACAAATCATATAAAGGGCATTTAAATAATCACATATGGAGTTTAAATTTGAATCTTGTATTCAAACCAACTTCATTTAATCTGTTGCTAGTTGCATTAGCTCAAAACACATTCATTTTGCCATGTCATGATCATGCATCATATTGTGCATTGCATTGATTGTGTTCCCTTCTATGTTGCCGGTAATTGTCCCCTCTCGATAGACGTAATACCGATGATGTGATCGTTGACACTGATGAAGACTCAATGCTATCTTCAGAAGTGCCAGGCAAGCAAAACCCCCTTGTTCATTCCGATACAATCCTACTCTCTCGCTCCTGCTCTCTTTTACTGCATTAGGACAACACCGATTCATCTGTTACTTGCTGCGGTAGCTGAACCCCTTTATCCTTTGCATGACCTGTCATTGCCACAGTAAATAGATAAAACCCACTAGCATGAGTAGGAGTTGTTTGAGCCCTGATGTGCCTACTCATTCATGCTTGTTTGTCATGCCTGCTACTGCTTAGAGTTGTGTCAGGTCTGATTCATCCGGGATGAATCAGAGGTGTGTGAACATGTCCTACTGTGTGTGAGCTAAGTGTGTGAACACGATTTGGTAAAAGGTGTCGGTGAGAGGCCATGTAGGAGTACATGGTGGGTTGTCTCATTGAAGCCGTCCTCAGGAACTGAGTTCTGTGTTTGTGATCCATGATTCAGCTACTACCATGCATTGGGCCCTGAAATATGACCCCGCTCGACTTCTTATTCACCCTAGTCCTCTGTCCAGGAGTTGCAAGTAGTTTCTGGTGTTTGTAGCTTGCTGGAGGCCGTGGACAGCGCTGACCGTAGGGGTGGGCTGTGATGCGGTAGGCATGTGGCCGGGTATACCGGGCGCCCGTTTGGTGTCACGGAACCCTGTTCACATCGTTTGGGGCTGTGAGCGAAACTCCGGCCGGATCTCCTCATGGATGGAACCCGAATAGGCGATAAACCTGGACTAGAGACTTGAGTGTTTAGGTAGGTCGTGGTCTACACCCACGTCGGCTTTCGCTTGAAGTCTGCCGAGCACATGTCGTGTGTAGACGCTAAGTGGTGGAAACATGTATGAAGAAGTACACCCCTGCAGGGTTAACATCATCTATTCGAATAGCCGTGTCCGCGGTAAAGGACTTCTGGGTTGCTTATATCAGTTCATAGACAAGTGAAAGTGGATACTCTAAAATACGCAAGATAAGCGTGAGTGCTATGGATGGCGTTCTCGTAGGGAGACGGGAGCGGATCCATAGTGGTGTATTGATATGGTGAATATGTGGACTCGTGTGCGCCACTTCAAAAGAGTTACTTGCAGTCGTAGTTTAGGATAGCCACCGAGTCAAAGCTGGCTTGCTGCAGTTAAACCCCACCACCCCTTTGTTGATAATGACGCATATGTAGTTAGTTCTGATGTAAGTCTTGCTGGGTACATTTGTACTCACGTTTGCCTATTTTATGTTTTTGCAGAGAGACTTCGGTCTCGCTAGTAGTTCTGCGTGGACTTCGACGTTTAGCTTGTTACCTCAGCTACGATCTTGTGCCCTTGGCAGGATCTGGTAGATAGTCAGGCTTCTCAGCCTTTTTCATTTATAGATGTCTGTACCCAGACATGATAGCTTCCGCTTGTGCTTTGACTTGTATGCTCTGAGTGTTGGGTCATGAGACCCATGTTTGTAATATCTCGCTCCTCGGAGCCTATTGATTAAATACTTGAGTCGTAGAGTCATGTTGTGATGCCATGTTGTATTTGCACATATCGAGCATATTGTGTGTATGTTATTGAAATGCTTGGTATGTGTGGGATCTGACCACCTAGTTGTTTATCTTTAGTAGCCTCTCTTACCGGGAAATGTCTCCTAGTGTTTCCATTGAGCCTTGGTAGCTTGCTACTGCTCCGGAACACTTAGGCTGGCCGGCATGTGTCCTTCTTCGTTCATGTGTCTGTCCCTTCGGGGAAATGTCACGTGATGAATACCGGAGTCCTGTTAGCCCGCTACAGCCCGGTTCACCGGAGTCCTGCTAGCCCAATGCTACAGCCTGGATTTACTCGCTGATGACCGACACGTTCGATGTTGGGTCATGGATGCCTGTCCCTGTAAGTTTGTGCCACTTTGGGTTTACGACTAGCCATGTCAGCCCGGGCTCCTTACCATATGGATGCTAGCGACACTATCATATACATGTGCCAAAAGACGCAAACGGTCCCGGGCAAAGGTAAGGCGACACCCGTGGGAATACCGTGCGTGAGGCCGCAAAGTGATATGGGGTGTTACATGCTAGATCGATGTGGCATTGAGTCGGGGTCCTGACAGATGACATCTGATGACTCCTCTGCCTGAGCTGCATTCATCAAATTGACCTTGGCAGACTTGGGGTTATGCTTGACCACAGCTGTACTTGCCGATCTGATAGGAGGAGGAGGAGGAAGACGCCTCTGGTTGAAACACTTGTTGGCATAGTGACCCTTCTATTGGCACTTGTTGCACGTGACCTCTGAAAGCGGACGGTGATACGGAGCACTCGATCTTGGAGCTTGAGACGAAGTCTTGTTCTAAAAGCCAGGGTTGGGTGGGTGGGAAAAACCACTGCCACCTTTGCTCTTCTGCTAATACGGCTGACGGAATGGAGGAGGAGAAAGCCAATACTTCTGCTGCTTGGCCACTTGAGTAGAGGAAGAAGGAGTAACATCTCTGACTCGCTTCTTGGAAGCATCACACCTCAACTGAGCAGCCTCTTGCTTCAGTGCCATGTTGTAGAACTCATCGTATCTCAAGGGCTCAAAGAGGACAAGAGTGAGCTGAATTTCTTCTCTGAGACCACCCCTGAACTGATATATCATGCTCTTCTCATCAGGGACGTCCTGCTTAGCAAAGCGAGCGAGCTTCTGGAACAACTTGTTGTAGTCATAGACAGACAAAGAGCCTTGCTTCAGATTGCGGAATTCCTCACGCTTGCTTTCAACCACGCTCTGGGGAATATGATGAGCCCTGAAATCTCGACGGAAATCATCCCAAGTGATAACACGTCCACCTCTGGAGTCCTTGTACTGCTGGAACCATTCTGCAGCTTGATCTTTGAGTTGGAAGGAAGCGGACTTGACAAAGTCCTCAGGCCTGACATTACTGCACTCGAAATGCTTGCACAGATCCACAAGCCAATCGTCAGCATCGGTTGCCTCAACACAATTGCTGAAAGTCTGTGGCCCGTTAGCAAGGAACTGGTTGAGTGTAGCAAAGTGATTCTGATTGCTGCCTTGATTCCCTTGGTTGCGCTCTTGAAGAATTTGCATGATCAGCTGTGTGTTTGCATTGGTTGCGGCCATCACAGCTTGCCATGCCTCTGGAGGAGGTGGAGGTGGTGGCGGATCAGGATTCGGAGTCGTGCGCGTTGGAGGAGCCATCCTGAAGAGGTTGACCACCATTAGCACAATGACAGATAAATATTGAAGCTGAATCCAACAGAATGAAAATTGCAACATATAGTCTTCACATCCGAACAAAATGAACGAATGCATTCCTCTTGAAATGGTCACATATCCATAAATTGAGAAGCCACATAGAATTAAGGTAGAGAAATAAATCAACAAGGTACGGATCAAGAACGAATAATCGGTAAGAAATCCCAATCTCAAACCAATATTCGTGGAACAAGAACTAGAGCTACTAGAATTCCCACCTATGAAACTCCCGAACCTTTCCGGTTATGCAATCAGGTGTTGGGGATAAAGGGGAAGCATAATATCTCACCCAAACTAGCAAATCCTACATCCAGGTGTATCCATCCTTCAACACATAACCAAGAAAACTTCGGAAACCATCTACCTCAACCTTCGAAAAGCATCCGTTATACAAGTTATGCTGATACTCCCGAACTCCCGCCCCAGTACTGGGTGGCTTCGAGGTTATCTCACCAACGAACTGCATAAAAGAGATTTTCGATGTCGGCGTACTAAACTCAGGTGTTCCAGAACTTCCACGATAAAATTATGATGACAACACCTCAGAGCTCAACTCCCCGGGACACTTCCACTAAACCCCTGACAGGAGCCACCAAGTCAATGTTCTCATCATAAAACCATCGGAACGATTCCAAGATACCCGCGTGATCCTAAATTTTGTTTTAGTGAAATTTGAGAAGAGAATAGTCAAAACTCTACGTCAGGATGCCTTACCAGAGCGATGAGGAGACTGGGAAGTAAAAAGAATTCCTAATCTCTCCGATATATAATTCCTAAAAGATTCAAAACATTTTTTCTAGACACGACTCGGCCGCTAAAAACGTTCAAGCAATGGGGCTCCTAAGGTCGGGGAAGGCTCTGATACCAACTTGTAACACCCTCGATGCGACTATAGCTCCCACGTGTCGAGGCACGACTTAGAGACATAATCGCATTGAAGGCATATGTCGCAAGTTAGGCGATCTTCACAACATCCCATGTAATGTAAATAATAAAGGGGAGATAACATAGTTGGCTTACACTCGCCACATCAATCAAGTACATAAATAACATTACATCATCCAAACACACATGGCGCGACTACGGCGCCAAAATAAAAGAGAACCCAACATGCGACAACGGTCCCGTTCACCCCCAACTAGGCACCACTACTGATCATCGGGAAAGGAAACATAGTAACGTTGAGAGTCTTCGTCGAACTCCCAATTGAGCTCATACGCGTCTCCTGGAGCGGAATCATCAGGCCCTGCATCTGGTGTAATAGTAATCTATGAGCCATAGGGACTCTGCAATCTCGCACCCTCGCGATCAAGACTATTTAAGCTTATAGGTAAGGCAAGGTAAATATAGGTGGAGCTGCAACAAGTGACTAGCATATATGGTGGCTAACTTATTCGCAAAAGAGAGTGAGAAGAGGAGGCAAAGCGCGAGCGAGAAACTAGAGAACAACCTGCGCAAACATTACTCCAACACCATGTCCACTTCCCGGACTCCGCCGAGAAGAGGCTATCATAGTAACACACTCAGTTGATTCATTTTAATTAAGTTAAGGTTCAAGTTATCTACAACCGGACATTAACAAATTCCCATCTGCCCATAACCACGGGCACGGCTTTCAAAAGTTCAAATCCCTGCAGGGGAGTCCCAACTTAGCCCATGACAAGCTCTCACGGTCAACGAATGAATAGACCTCCTCCCAAGATGTTCCGATCAGACTCAGTATCTCGGTAATTCAAGACACTTCAACAGGTTAAAACAAGACCAGCAACACCGCCCGAATGTGCCGACAAATCCCGATAGGAGCTGCACATATCTCTTTCTTAGGGCACACTCAGATGAGCCAGACGTCGGGTAGGACAGCCCAGAGTTGCCCCTGGTAGCCCAGGACATCGCTCGGTTGGACCAACACTCAGAGGAGCACTGGTCCGGGGGGGTAAAATAAGATGACCCTTGAGTCTGCAGAACCCAAGGGAAAGAAAAGGCTAGGTGGCGAATGGTAAGACCAATGTTGGGCATTGCTGGAAAAGCTTTAATCAAGGCGAACTATCAAGGGGTTCCCATTATACCCAACCGCGTAAGGAACTCAAAATCCAGGAACATAACACCGATATGACGGAAACTAGGGCGGCAAGAGTGGAACAAAACACTAGGAGAGAGGCCGAGCCTTCCACCCTTTACCAAGTATATAGATGCATTAAGATAGCAAGATAATATAATGATATCCCAACAAGTAAATAAATGTTCCAACAAGGAACGGCCTTCAATCTTCACCTGCAACTAGCAACGCTATAAGAGGGGCTGAGCAAAGCGGTAACATAGCCAATCAACGGTTTGCTAGGACAATGGTGGATTAGAGGTTTGACATGGCAATTTGGGAGGATTGCAAGAAAATGGCAGGCATCGTAGCAATGGCATAGCAAAAGAGCGAGCAAACTAGCATAGCAAAGATAGTAGTGATTTCGAGGGTATGATCATCTTGCCTACACAGTTGTCAGAGTTGACTGGATCCTCAAAAGCAAACTCAACGGGCTCCTCATTAGCGAACTCGTCTCCTGGCTCTACCCAAACAAGACAAACAAGCAACAAGGATACAATCAACCACGTGCAAACTCAAACAACACAATGCAAAGATGATATGCTATGCGGGATGCAAAATGCAAGATATGACAGGAAATGCATGAACCTGGCCTCAACATGGAAATCCAAGCATGCCACTGGAAAGATGAGATGAAATCGCTTGAAAACGATATAAACGGAATCGGAGTTACGGTTTGGAAATGGCAAGCGATTCAAAAATGGCACCGGTCTGCGATTTACAGCAAGTAGGCATCTAAATGCAATGAGATGAACATGCTACAGCACCCAAACATGACAACAAAATACATGGCAGGGATTCTTACAAGATGCTTAACAAAAGTCTAGCATTGATCTACGGCCAATTCATCCATTAACAGGTTAAAACAAGCATGGCAAAAATGCAAATGGCAAACAGATCTCACACTTGGTGAAATCAACACTTGTCTGGAATTTCAGATCAGGTAGCCCTCTTCGGAGCAACAAAACTACATGCTACAGGACTTGAACATGGCAAAGTAAAGCATGGAATGGAGCTACTCAAAGAGCTTAACAAAAGTCCCTTAGTGACCTTGAGCCAAAAGGGATCAGAAAATACAATTGCAAGCACGTGAACATAGCAAAAACATAATCAGTTTTCAGACTTAGTGAAAACTGGCACATGCTGAAATGTAACTCAAGTAGGCATGTTTACGAGCTCGATGCACTCGCTACGGTGCAAGTCATGGCAAGACAAGCATACACCCATCAAGAAGGCACAAAATGCAAGCTAGACATGGCAAGAACAAAAGCATAGCATGCACGGATCAACTACAACACCACCGGCAAAATTGCAAACAAGTTGACAATCTGCCCAGATTCAGAAAGTAGCAAAAGTAGAGCTCGATTGACTCAAACTAGGGTGCTCCATAAATTCAAACAAAGGCACGGATGGATAGATCACTACAATATTAACAAAACTCCCTTACTGATCATCCTCAAAAGAGGTACGGATCACTAGGAAACAACATGAACATATGGCATCACGGGATAAACAGCTCCAGGACTTGGTGAAATTACTAAGTCCCTGAAAACAGAATTAGCAAGTGCACCACTTTGCAAGCTTGCACAAGTCACCACACACATCCTAAAAATACATGGGTTGCACCTCTGGAGAGATGACTAAACCCTTAACAAAACACATGTAGAACTCATGGGCATATCATGCACACAATAATCATGGCAAAAATGACAAAAGTGCTAAACGGGGTAGCAGATCTGACAATTAACTCAAGTAGCCCTCTTCTAACAGCATTTCGGGCATCAAGATGAGCTCAAATGAAAATGGTGCAATGGAACGAAATGATGTACTCTCTGAGATGAACATTTTAACATGCTATATGCATGAATCGGAGCTACAGATGCAAAGTTACGGGGCTACGAACATGTGCATATGGACTGAGATTTACGGGACTTAGGGAAAAATCACCACCTAGGGTTTCACTATTCACCGGATCCGGATCTGGGCATGGAAATCGAGGATCGCTGGGATCCCACCGGAGCTGACCCGGAGCTCGCCGGAGTCGGTCGGGGAAGGAGGAGGAGGAGTCGCCGGAGTGGCGGAGCTTGGCAGGGCGGCGGGAGGCGGCGCAGAGCGACGCGGGCGGCTTGGCGGCGCGCGGCGGAGCGGGGCGGCGCGGCAGGCGGCGCGGCGCGGTTGGCAGCAGGCTGTGCGTCGCGGCTGGGAAGGAGAAGGGCGGCGGGCGGCGCGGCTGAGGAGGCGGCGCGTGGAGGCGGCGGCGTAGGGCCACGTGGCAGCGCGCGATAGGGCGCGGGCGGCGGCAGCGGTTTTGTCCGGCCCGGACGGACAATGTCCGGTGCGGCGCGGAGGATTTCTAGGGTTTCGGGGGAGAAGAAGACCCGGATCTCGGGGGGTGTTTAAATAGGCATAGAGGGAGCTAGGAGAGTCCAAATGAGGTGCGGTTTTCGGCCACGCGATCGTGATCGAACGCTCTAGAACATGGAGCAGAGTTAGGTGGGTTTTGGGGCAAATTGAAGGGGTGTTGGGATGAAACACACACGAGGCCTTTTCGGTCCCTCGGTTAACCGTTGGAGTATCAAACGAAGTCCAAATGATACGAAACTTGACACGCAGTCTACCGGTAGTAAACCAAGGCCGCCTGGCAAGTGTCGGTCCAATCCGGAAATGTTTAATTCCCACACACGAAAGAAAGCTAGAAATGATCACCAGAGGAGAACGAAGCGCCGGAATGCAAAACGGACAACGGGAAAAATGCTCGAATGCATGAGATGAACACGTATGCAAATGCAATGCACATGATGACATGATATGAGATGCATGACAACGACAACAACACACGGAGACCAAACTCGAACCCGAGGAAATAAATATAACTTAATGCCGGAAACGGCAAGAGTTGGAGTACAAATTGGGAAAGTTACATCCGGGGTGTTACAACACTCCACCACTACGAAAGGATCTCGTCCCGAGATCTAGGACTGAAAGAACGTCGGGTACTTAGAACGGAGGTGATCCTCGCGTTCCCAGGTAGCTTCACGATCGGAATGGTGTGACCACTTGACTTTGAGAAATTTGATTGACTTGTTGCGAGTCTTGCGTTGAGTCTCTTCAAGAATAGCAACTGGGTGCTCACAATAAGAGAGATCTTCTTGGAGCTCAATGTCCTCGAAGTTGACGGTGCGGTCAGGAGTCTTGAAGCACTTTCAAAGTTGAGAGACATGGAACACGTCATGAACATTTGCAAAGTTTGAAGGAAGCTCGAGTTGATAGGCGAGGTCGCCTCTCTTGCTGACAATCTTGAAAGGTCCCACGTATCTAGGAGCAAGCTTCCCTTTGATACCGAAGCGACGAGTACCTTTCATAGGAGAGACACGGAGGTAAACATGATCTCCGATCTGAAAAGCCAAATCGCGGTGCTTACTATCATAGTAGCTCTTCTGACGGGATTGGGCTGCTTTGAGGTTATCACGAATGACTTTGCACATTTCCTCTGCCTCTATGATTAAGTCATTACCCAAAAGCTGACGTTCACCGGTTTCAGACCAGTTGAGAGGGGTACGACACTTCCTGCCATACAGAATTTCAAAAGGGGCCTTGCCCGAACTTGCTTGAAAACTGTTGTTGTAGGAGAATTCAGCATAAGGAAGACAATCCTCCCACTTCATGCCGAAGGAGATCACACAAGCCCTGAGCATATCTTCAAGAATCTGGTTGACACGCTCGACTTGACCGCTAGTTTGAGGATGGAAAGCTATGCTGAAGCGGATGTTAGTGCCCATGGCCTTCTGAAAAGAATCCCAAAACTTCGAGGTAAAGATGCTGCCATGGTCTGAAGAGATCACTTGAGGAATACCGTGCAGAGAGACAATTCGAGAGGTATAGAGTTCCGCCAATTGAGCTGCAGTGATCGACTCTTTGATAGGCAGAAAATGAGCCACTTTGGTGAGTTTGTCGATGACAACGAATATAGCATCATTGCCACGCTTGGACTTTGGAAACCCTGTCATGAAGTCCATTTCAATGTGGTCAAACTTCCATTCTGGAATGGCAAGAGGTTGGAGGAGACCTGCTGGCCTTTGGTGTTCTGCCTTCACTCTTCTGCAGACATCACATTCATTCACGAATTGAGCGATCTCGCGCTTCATTCGAGTCCACCAATAAGCTTGCTTGAGGTCCTGATACATCTTCGTGCTCCCAGGGTGGATGGAGAGGAGAGAATTGTGAGCCTCGTTCAAGATCACTTTACGAAGTTCACCTTTGGGTACCACAATTCGATCCTCGAAGAAGAGAGTGTCCTTGTCATCAAGGCGGTAGCGCTTGTACTTGGACTGACTCTTGGCAATCCCAATCTTCACCTTTTTCACCATAGCATCAAGAAGCTGGGCTTGGCGAATCTGGTCTTCCAAGGTAGGAGAGACTTGAAGGTTGGCGAGGAAACCTTGAGGAACAACTTGCAGGTTAAGTTTCCAGAAAGCTTCACAAAGCTCGGGTTGATAAGGCTTGAGAATCAGACTGTTGCAGTAAGCTTTCCTTCTCAAAGCGTCAGCAATCACATTGGCCTTGCCTGGAGTATACTCGATACTCGGATTATACTCTTGAATCATTTCAACCCATCGAGTTTGCCTGAGGTTGAGATTAGGCTGAGTGAAGATGTACTTGAGACTCTTGTGATCAGTGAAAATGTCCACTTTTCTTCCCAATAGAAGATGTCTCCAAGTCAAAAGAGCATGCACAACTGCCGCCAACTCGAGATCATGAGTGGGGTAGTTCTTCTCATTAGGCTTCAACTGGCGAGAAGTATAAGCAACAACTTTCTTCTCTTGCATCAATACTGCGCCAAGAACTTGGAGAGAGGCATCACAAAAGACCTCGTACGGCTTGGATTCATCCGGCGGAGTTAGAACTGGAGCAGTGATCAATTTCTCTTTCAAAGTGTTGAAAGCAATATCACACTCCGGAGACCAAACGTACTTGACGTGCTTCTGAAGAAGATTAGAGAGAGGCTTCGCGATCTTAGAAAAGTTTTCAACGAATCTTCGGCAATAGCTTGCGAGACCGAGAAAACTGCGGAGTTGCTTCACGTTCTGAGGAGGTTCCCAATTCACAATTGCAGACACCTTCTCAGGATTCACGGCAATGCCCTTGGCAGAGATGATATGACCAAGATAAAGAACCTCATCAAGCCAAAATTCACACTTGGAGAACTTGGCGTAGAACTTGTGTTCTCTGAGCTTATCAAGAACCAAACGCAAGTGCTTGGCATGATCTTCCTTGTTCTTCAAGAAAACCAGAATGTCGTCGAGATAGACCAAAACGAAGTCATTGGTGTAGGCGTTGAAGATGAAATTCATCATGCGTGAGAACATCGGAGGAGCGTTGGCGAGGCCAAAAGACATGACAGTGTATTCATAAGAACCAAAGCTTGTTCTGAATGCTGTCTTGGGAATATCTTCTTCACGAATGCGAATTTGGTGATAACCCATACGGAGATCAAGCTTGGAGAATACTTGGGCACCTTTGAGTTGTTCGAACAGCTCATTGATGTTGGGAAGTGGGTATTTGTTCTTGATGGTCTTCTTGTTCACCGGACGGTAATCAACACAAAGTCGGTCCGTTCCATCCTTCTTCTTCACAAAAAGAACACCACAACCCCACGGAGAAGAACTAGGCCGGATGAGACCCATTTTCTCTTGAATATCGAGTGGCTTCTTCAGCTCCTTCAACTCTTCAGGTCCGAGCTTGTAAGGACATTTGCACACAGGTTCCGTGCCAGGCTCAAGATCAATAATGAATTCAACTGGCCGGTGCGGAGGCATTCCTGGAAGCTCTTCTGGAAAGACGTCTTGATATTCGCAAACGACTAGAATTTGCGAGATAGCGTCCAATTCACCCTTATCATTGAGAGAAAACAGACGGATGGTATTATCCCGAGCGGCAAAGAGAATTACATCCTCAGACGAATGAGTCAATTGAATCTGCCTGGCTACACAATCGAGATGTGCCTTGTGCTTAGAAAGCCAATCCATCCCGAGAATAAGATCAATATCCGAGTTACCAAGAACCACCGGAGAAGAGAGAAACTTGTAATCGCCCAATGTGACAGAAACATCTGGGGCAATAGCACTTGCATTCATGAATTTACCCGGAGAAACAACATATAACTATCTAGGCAAATCTTGCAAAGGCAACTCATGCTTAGAAACAAATGGCCTCGAGATGAAATAATGCGATGCACCCATGTCAAAAAGAACTTTAGCTGGAATATCATTAACAGGAAGGTTACCCATGATGACATCTGATGACTCCTCTGCCTGAGCTACATTCATCAAATTGACCTTGGCAGACTTGGGGTTATGCTTGACCACAGCTGTACTTGCCGATCTGACAGGAGGAGGAGGAGGAAGACGCCTCTGATTGAAACACTTGTTGGCATAGTGACCATTCTGTTGGCACTTGTTGCACGTGACCTCTGAAAGCGGACGGTGATACGGAGCACTCGATCTTGGAGCTTGAGACGAAGTCTTGTTCTGAAAGCCAGGGTTGGGTGGGTGGGAAAAACCACTACCACCTTTGCTCTTCTGCTGATACGGCTGACGGAACGGAGGAGGAGGAAGCCAATACTTCTGCTGCTTGGCCACTTAAGTAGAGGAAGAAGGAGTAACATCTCTGACTCGCTTCTTGGAAGCATCACACCTCAACTGAGCAGCCTCTTGCTTCAGTGCCATGTTGTAGAACTCATCGTATCTCAAGGGCTCAAAGAGGACAAGAGCGAGCTGAATTTCTTCTCTGAGACCACCCTTGAACTGATATATCATGCTCTTCTCATCAGGGACGTCCTGCTTAGCAAAGCGAGCGAGCTTCTGGAACAACTTGTTGTAGTCATAGACAGACAAAGAGCCTTGCTTCAGATTGCGGAATTCCTCATGCTTGCTTTCAACCACGCTCTGGGGAATATGATGAGCCCTGAAATCTCGACGGAAATCATCCCAAGTGATAACACGTCCACCTCTGGAGTCCTTGTACTGCTGGAACCATTCTGCAGCTTGATCTTTGAGTTGGAAGGAAGCGAACTTGACAAAGTCCTCAGGTCTGACGTTACTGCACTCGAAATGCTTGCACAGATCCACAAGCCAATCGTCAGCATCTGTTGCCTCAACACAATTGCTGAAAGTCTTTGGCCCGTTAGCAAGGAACTGGTTGAGTGTAGCAAAGTGATTCTGATTGCTGCCTTGATTCCCTTGGTTGCGCTCTTGAAGAATTTGCATGATCAGCTGTGTGTTTGCATTGGTTGCGGCCATCATAGCTTGCCATGCCTCTGGAGGAGGTGGAGGTGGTGGCGGATCAGGATTCGGAGTCGTGCGCGTTGGAGGAGCCATCCTGAAGAGGTTGACCACCATTAGCACAATGACAGATAAATATTGAAGCTGAATCCAATAGAATGAAAATTGCAACATATAGTCTTCACATCCGAACAAAATGAACGAATGCATTCCTCTTGAAATGGTCACATATCCATAAATTGAGAAGCCACGTAGAATGAAGGTAGAGAAATAAATCAACAAGGTACGGATCAAGAACGAATAATCGGTAAGAAATCCCATTCTCAAACCAATATCCGTGGAAGAAGAACTAGAGCTACTAGAATTCCCACCTATGAAACTCCCGAACCTTTCCGGTTATGCAATCAGGTGTTGGGGATACATGGGAAGCATAATATCTCACCCAAACTAGCAAATCCTACATCCAGTTGTATCCATCCTTCAACACATAACCAAGAAAACTTCGGAAACCATCTACCTCAACCTTCGAAAAGCATCCATTATACAAGTTATGGTGATACTCCCGAACTCCCGCCCCAGTACTGGGTGGCGTCGAGCTTATCTCACCAACGAACTGCATAAAAGAGATTTTCGATGTCGGCGTACTAAACTCAGGTATTCTAGAACTTCCACGATAAAATTATGATGACAACACCTCAGAGCTCAACTCCCCGGGACACTTCCACTAAACCCCTGACAGGAGGCACCAAGTCAATGTTCTCATCATACAACCATCGGAACGATTCCAAGATACCCGCATGATCCTAAAATTTTCTTTAGTGAAATTTGAGAAGAGAATAGTCAAAACTCTACGTCAGGATGCCTTACCAGAGCGATGAGGAGACTGGGAAGTAAAAAGAATTCCTAATCTCTCCGATATATAATTCCTAAAAGACTCAAAACATTTTTTCTAGACACGACACGGCCGCTAAAAACGATCAAGCAATGGGGCTCCTAAGGTCGGGGAAGGCTCTGATACCAACTTGTAACACCCTCGATGCGACTATAGCTCCCACCTGTCGAGGCACGACTTAGAGACATAATCGCATTGAAGGCATATGTTGCAAGTTAGGCGATCTTCACAACATCCCATGTAATGTAAATAATAAAGGGGAGATAACATAGTTGGCTTACACTCGCCACGTCAATCAAGTACATAAATAACATTACATCATCCAAACACTCATGGCCCGACTATGGCGCCAAAATAAAAGAGAACCCAACATGCGACAACGGTCCCGTTCACCCCCAACTGGGCACCACTACTAATCATCGGGAAAGGAAACATAGTAACGTTGAGAGTCTTCGTCGAACTCCCAATTGAGCTCATATGCGTCTCCTGGAGCGGAATCATCAGGCCCTGCTTCTGGTGTAATAGTAATCTGTGAGCCAATGGGACTCAGCAATCTCGCACCCTCGCGATCAAGACTATTTAAGCTTATAGGTAAGGCAAGGTAAATATAGGTGGAGCTGCAGCAAGTGACTAGCACATATGGTGGCTAACTTATTCGCAAAAGAGAGCGAGAAGAGGAGGCAAAGCGCAAGCGAGAAACTAGAGAACAACCTGTGCAAACATTACTCCAACACCGTGTCCACTTCCCGGACTCCGCCGAGAAGAGGCCATCGCAGTAACACACTCAGTTGATTCATTTTAATTAAGTTAAGGTTCAAGTTATCTACAACCGGACATTAACAAATTCCCATCTGCCCATAACCACGGGCACGGCTTTCGAAAGTTCAAATCCTTGCAGGGGAGTCCCAACTTAGCCCATGACAAGCTCTCACGGTCAACAAAGGAATAGACCTCCTCCCAAGACGTTCCGATCAGACTCGGTATCTCGGTAATTCAAGACACTTCGACAGGTTAAAACAAGACCAGCAACACCGCCCTAATGTGCCGACAAATCCCGATAGGAGCTGCACATATCTCTTTCTTAGGGCACACTCAGATGAGCCAGACGTCAGGTAGGCCAGCCCAGAGTTGCCCCTGGTAGCCCAGGACATTGCTCGGTTGGACCAACACTCAGAGGAGCACTGGTCCGGGGGGGTAAAATAAGACGACCCTTGAGTCTGCAGAACCCAAGGGAAAGAAAAGGCTAGGTGGAGAATGGTAAGACCAATGTTGGGCATTGCTGAAAAAGCTTTAATCAAGGCGAACTATCAAGGGGTTCCCATTATACCCAACCGCGTAAGGAACGCAAAATCCGGGAACATAACAACGATATGACGGAAACTAGGGCGGCAAGAGTGGAACAAAACACTAGGCGAGAGGCCGAACCTTCCACCCTTTACCAAGTATATAGATGCATTAAGATAGCAAGATAATATAATGATATCCCAACAAGTAAATAAATGTTCCAACAAGGAACGGCCTTCAATCTTCACCTGCAACTAGCAACGCTATAAGAGGGGCTTAGCAAAGTGGTAACATAGCCAATCAACGGTTTGCTAGGACAATGGTGGATTAGAGGTTTGACATGGCAATTTGGGAGGCTTGCAAGAAAATGGTAGGCATCGTAGAAATGGCATAGCAAAAGAGCGAGCAAACTAGCATAGCAAAGATAGTAGTGATTTCGAGGGTATGATCATCTTGCCTACACAGTTGTCAGAGTTGACTGGATCCTCAAAAGCAAACTCAACGGGCTCCTCGTTAGCGAACTCGTCTCCCGGCTCTACCCAAACAAGACAAACAAGCAACAAGGATATAATCAACCACGTGCAAACTCAAACAACACAATGCAAAGATGATATGCTATGCGGGATGCGATGCGGGATGCAAAATGCAAGATATGACAGGAAATGCATGAACCGGGCCTCAACATGGAAATCCAAGTGTGCCACCGGAAAGATGAGATGAAATCACTTGAAAACGATATAAAGAACGCCAGAATCGGAGTTACAGTTTGGAAATGGCAAGCGATTCAAAAATGGCATCGGTCTGCGATTTACAGCAAGTAGGCATCTAAATGCAATGAGATGAACATGCTACAGCACCCAAACATGACAACAAAATACATGGCAGGGATTCTTACAAGATGCTTAACAAAACTCTAGCATTGAGCTATGGCCAATTCATCCATTAACAGGTTCAAACAAGCATGGCAAAAATGCAAATGGCAAACAAATCTCAGACTTGGTGAAATCAACACTTGTCTGGAATTTCAGATAAGGTAGCCCTCTTCGGAGCAACAAAACTACATGCTACAGGACCTGAACATGGAAAAGTAAAGCATGGAATGGAGCTACTCAAAGAGCTTAACAAAAGTCCCTTAGTGACCTTGAGCCAAAAGGGATCAGAAAATAAAATTGCAAGCACGTGAACATAGCAAAAACATAATCAGTTTTCAGACTTAGTGAAAACTGGCACATGCTGAAATGTAACTCAAGTAGGCATGTTTACGAGCTCGATGCACTCGCTACGGTGCAAGTCATGGCAAGACAAGCATACACCCATCAAGAAGGCACAAAATGCAAGCTAGACATGGCAAGAACAAAAGCATAGCATGCACGGATCAACTACAACACCACCGGCAAAATTGCAAACAAGTTGACAATCTGCCTAGATTCACAAAGTAGCAAAAGTAGAGCTCAATTGACTCAAACTAGGGTGCTCCATAAATTCAAACAAAGGCATGGATGGATAGAGCACTACAATATTAACAAAACTCCCTTACTGATCATCCTCAAAAGAGGTACGGGTCACTAGGAAACAACATGAACATATGGCATCACGGGATAAACAGCTCCAGGACTTGGTGAAATTACTAAGTCCCTGAAAACAGAATTAGCAAGTGCACCACTTTGCAAGCTTGCACAAGTCACCACACACATCCTAAAAATACATGGGTTGCACCTCTGGAGAGATGACTAAACCCTTAACAAAACACATGTAGAACTCATGGGCATATCATGCACACAATAATCATGGCAAAAATGACAAAAGTGCTAAACGGAGTAGCAGATCTGACAATTAACTCAAGTAGCCCTCTTCTAACAGCATTTAGGGCATCAAGATGAGCTCAAATGAAAATGGTGCAATGGAACGAAATGATGTACTCTCTGAGGTGAACATTTTGATATACTATATGCATGAATCGGAGCTACGGATGCAAAGTTACGGGGCTACGAACATGTGCATATGGACTAATATTTACGGGACTTAGGGAAAAATCACCACCTAGGGTTTCACTGTTCACCGGATCCGGATCTGGGCATGGAAATCGAGGATCGCCCGGATCCCACCGGAGCTGACCCAGAGCTCGCCGGAGTCGGTCGGGGAAGGAGGAGGAGGAGTCGCCGGAGTGGCGGAGCTTGGCAGGGCGGCGGGAGGCGGCGCAGAGCGACGCGGGCGGCTCGGCAGTGTGCGGCGGAGCGGGGCGGCGCAGCGGGCAGCGGGGCGGCGCGGCAGGCGGGGCGGCGCGGTTGGCGGCAGGCGTCACGTCGCGGCTGGGGAGGAGAAGGGCGGTGGGCGGCGCGGCTGAGGAGGCGGCGCGTGGAGGCGGCGGCGCAGGGCCACGTGGCGGCGTGCGATAGGGCACGGGCAGCGGCGGCGGTTTTGTCCGGCCCGGACGAACAATGACTGGTGCGGCGCGGAGGATTTCTAGGGTTTCGGGGGAGAAGAAGACCAGGATCTCGGGGGTGTTTAAATAGGCATAGAGGGAGCTAGGAGAGTCCAAATGTGGTGCGGTTTTCGGCCACGCGATCGTGATCGAACGCTCTAGAATATGGAGCAGAGTTAGGTGGGTTTTGGGCCAAATTGGAGGGGTGTTGGGCTGCAACACACACGAGGCCTTTTCGGTCCCTCGGTTAACCGTTGGAGTATCAAACGAAGTCCAAATGATACGAAACTTGACAGGCGGTCTACCGGTAGTAAACCAAGGCCGCCTGGCAAGTCTCGGTCCAATCCGGAAATGTTTAATTCCCACACACGAAAGAAAGCTAGAAATGACCACCGGAGGAGAACGAAGCGCCGGAATGCAAAACGGACAACGGGAAAAATGCTCGAATGCATGAGATGAACACGTATGCAAATGCAATGCACATGATGACATGATATGAGATGCATGGCAATGACAACAACACACGGAGACAAAACCCGAACCCAAGGAAATAAATATAACTTAATGCCGGAAACGGCAAGAGTTGGAGTACAAATTGGGAAAGTTACATCCGGGGTGTTACACATGATGAACCAGAGCGCACAGAGAAATACTATTCTTTCCAGTCTCTCCATTTGTGGCTCACATGCATTTCGAAACTAAAGTAGGAACATTTAGCTAACCAATTAAACATCTCTCAGTTTTACTAATATCAGCAGTAATATCATATATGAATTTGTACAACTAAGCTTGTTTAGCTCGATGGGTGGAGCAGTGCTATTACAACACGAACCACGTAGGCTGATTGTGGTCATCATAAAATGGGGAAAACATAAGCATGATGAGTACAGTGTTGACCGTGGCAGTGGGATGGAAGATCTGAAGCTGCAAACCCGCAAAGGGTAGTTAGCAACCGATGTTTGCTTTGAAATAACAACTAAGATTTGGTATGGACAAGAAAGTACGGTCAACAAGTGACAAAGAAATGCAATTATGCTGTCTCTCTATATGTCGTGACATGCATTTGGAAACTCAAGTGGGACCTTTAGCTAACCAATTAAATGTCTCGGTTAACTAATATCAGTATCATATCACAATCATATTTGAACAACTAAGCTTTCGAATTCTGAGTGTTGTGTTGTTTAGCTTGAAGGGTGGAGTAATGCTAGTACGATAGAAAGCACCTACGCAGATCATAGTAGAGTAGATAAAAGGGGAAAACCCTAAGCATCAAGAGAAAAATCAGGAAAGTGGAACTAGCCGGACCAGTGGGTGGCGCACATGCTTTTCGAAACGAATATAGGAACATTAGGTGACCAATTAAACGTTCTCTGTTTTAGTGATATGAGCATCATATCAGATTCGTATTTCAACACGTAAGCTTTGGGTTGAGGTCTTGAGGAGCAGTGCTAGCACGACACGAAGCGCCTACGATGATGGTAGTGAATATAAAGGGGGGAAACCATAAGCTTTACGAGTATAGTGCCCGTGCCATGGCGGATCTGAATGTGCAAACCAGACAAAGCTACTTCGCAACCAATGTTTGCTTTCAACTAGCCACTATGATTTGGTACGGACAAGAAAAGTACAGTAAACAAATTACGATCTATTTTTCGGGTGAGATTAATAACTTAAGCACATATGGAAGAATACCACCTCTCTTGCAATGCCGTGTAGGCCTATGCTGATACGTTGAGGGTGCTGCAGTTGCGATGGCTGTCGGCGGCGGGGAAGAAGACTTTAGACGGCAGACGGTCGGGTCGGGGGATATATCCTGTTGTCGTGGACGAGGCGGTCGTAGGAGCGGCAACGGCAAGGTGGACGACGGCGCCGATGAAGCGAGAGGAGGCGATGAAAGGATCCTAGTCCAGCATCGTGGATGAGAGACGTCCATCTCTTGTAGTGGACGACGGGGTAGGGGTAGCGGCTCCGGCATGGTGGAGGATGGGGTGGCGGACGGAGGAGGCTGGCCGCAGTGCGGAGGTTATCGTGCCACCAACGGTGTATGAATGGGGAAATGGAGGGGAGGGGGGATCTCAAACTTTGGGACGCGCTTCTCTGAAATGGGGGAAAGTTACGAACTTATCCCCCGTTTAGAATTTCGAACATCGCGTCGGTTGGGGATAGGACGGTAATCTCGCATCTCCCAAATATTTGCCGGTAACTATTTCGGGCGACGAGAGGGTGTTTTGCCACCCACGGTTGGCGCCCATGGTGTATGAATGGGGATGACAGGTAGGGCGGTTGTGTCACGTCTGATCGAAGTTACACATCTGCCCCTATTTAAAATATTAGCCTACATCGATTTCGGGCGAGGAGAGGGTGTTTTGCCACCCACGGTTGGCGCCCACGGTGTATGAACGGGGCTAACGGGTAGGGCAGTTGTGTCACGTCTGATGGAAGTTACACATCTGCCCCTATTTAAAATACTAGCACATATGCCCGTGCGTTGCAACGGGGAAAATTGATGTTTTGCACAAGCATAATGTCCCACAACATCGGATTCATTATGAAGAACATGTTGCAACGCAGCATCGTCCTTCTACAAAATGAGCATGAAAAAACACGTCGCAATTTAGTCGTGTTCATATTTTCTTTGCGGGGCGTAATGTCCCACTGATTTCATTTAAATACAATTGTTTTTAATGCCATTTAAGTATGATCCTTTCAATAATTACCATGAAGTCCTCACCCGTTTTAGTCGGGAATCAAAATTTTCCTTTTCTAGTTTAGTAGCCCCAACACATTAAGGCCTATAGATCCTTTCTTTTAATTATCCTACCTTTTTACCTCAAATCCTTCATGTAGAATTTATTAAGACCACAATCTTTCTAATAGTTATTCCACCAATTTACCCATAATCCTTTCTTTAATTAGCCACATTCGTTTAAATATTATATTTAAGCCCACAATCCTTCCTTTATTAGCTCATTCGCTTAATTAGCTCTCCCTAAACATGAGCCTTGGACCTCACCCTTCCCCATCTACAGGAACGAAGGGCGATTTATGCGAACCCCGGGCTCTCCACCTCGCCGTTGCCTAATCGGCAGCTCCCCCGCCCTCCGCCGGATGCTCCAGCGGTGGGAGGACAGGGGAGGCCCGCTTTGCAGCGTGTACATAGTGTAGGAGTGCCTAGGGAGCCAGCTGGTGGCGTCGTGGAGGCGGCGGTGCGACTGGATCGGCTTTTTGCCGGTGTTGGTCTCCCCTTCGACGGAGAAATTCCGGTGGAGCTCAGCGGTGGACCAGCTCCTTTCTTCGTGCTCGCTGCTCGGTGGAGAGGC
Source organism: Triticum aestivum (assembly GCF_018294505.1). NCBI lineage: Eukaryota > Viridiplantae > Streptophyta > Magnoliopsida > Poales > Poaceae > Triticum > Triticum aestivum. The sequence goes on from NC_057800.1 coordinate 290,926,147, forward strand.
CGTGCACGGTTCCCCCGTGCCGGAGAACGAGCGATGGCGATTCCGGCGGTTGAAGATCTGGAGAAGGAAGGCGATGTTGAGCGGTGCGACGACGACGACGGCCATGGGTGTAGGTCCTCAGGGACCATTGATCGGAGACTTCCCGTTTCGCTCAGGGGCTGCTTCGATTGAAGGCGTCAGCGAGCAGCGGCGAACAGCGCGTCAACGGCTCGTCCACGGCACCGGCGTAGTCGGGTTGCAGAGGGGCTTGGTTGTAATTTCCTTTTCTGTGTGGACCTTTCAGTAATTTGGCCATTTTAATATCAACTCCTTTTCTTGCAAAAAAATAAATAAATAAACATAATGATCGCCACTCGTATATTTAGAGTGAGTTGGGATTAGTAAATATGAAAGGTGACCCAATTATTTTTCGTGGTCTCTCTATGAAAGCCCATAAAAGGCCCATCAACATACAAGTAACTGGCCCAGATCACTTAACGTGTGTAAACCAAACGTAAAGGACTAAACCAAACCAAGAATACATGTTCCCTTTAATAGTAGGTATAGATAAGCCTACATCGATTTCGGACGAGGAGAGTTTGTTTTTCCGCCCACCGTGTATGAGGCCTCTTTTGGTTCATAGGATAGGATTATCATAGGAATAGGAATTTTGAAGGAAATGAGATGGCATGTATCTCAAATCCTATGAGTAGGAATAGGAAAGGAGATGTCATTTGGTTGACACCAAAGGAATTTTTCCATTGAGTCTAGGCTCACTTTTATTTTCCTATGAAATGTGGAGGATAGGAACCAATCCTATGTAGGAATAGGAATCTATTCCTATGAAGCAAAGGGCTCTAAAGGAAAAAATCCTATAAGAATCCTATCCTCTAAAATTCCTATGAAATTCCTCCAAACCAAAGGAGCCCTGAATGGGGAAATGGAGGAAGAGACACATGACTTTCGGACGAGCTTGAATCAAATGTGTTTTGCCGCCCACATTTGGCGCCCACCGTGTCTGAATGGGCTCAGAGGCCGTCGTGTCATGTCTGATTGAAGTTACTAGTCTACCCCTATCGACAGCAGTGTAAATCATATCGATAAGGATGTCAAGTATCAGGGGTAGACAGTAATTTCCATCTCTCAAACACTTGCTTCGAGCAGCCCACAAATTATAGTGGGTGTTTAGCCGCTTCGTTCAATACTTGGGAGAATTAGCACTCAAGTTTTCCCTGGGACCTGGCAAACTAAATTCAAATCCAATTTGTATTCGATTATGAATATCCATAGATAATTATACGTTTTGTTATTTATTTCTTCAAACCACAACAAAGATTTATCCCACCTTTATATATGATTATGATTTAGAAATGTCGTGATCTTCGAATTCAGTAGGTTGGATACACTCTGAGTCAAATAGTTATTTCATCCAATACAATATGATCACACGACAAACAGTTCACCTTATGTCAATCATACAAGTACTGAGGATTACCTCGCCTAAAAAATTCGGATCATTACAACACATGGACAACATAGGGGGTCTTGCAACATAATCCATTCAGAGACATGACACAACATGCAAGTACAGTAATCTAATGAAAATTTCAACTGGTATCTAAAGAAGAACCGGGATTATCTTGGGCTTCATATGGCAGAAACAGCAGGACCTCTTCCGTCTTCGAATGCAACATTCTAACTTCCTCCAATTATTGGGTTGCTTGCATAATGTGTGCCGCTAATTCCGTAATTTCCAGCCTCAAGATAAATATTACCTCATTCATGGCAGCCACACCATCTCTTTCTGCCTCTAGTAGAGCCTCAAGCACTATAATATCTATGCTCAAACTGCTCTCCGGCGGTGTTGCCTCTGAACTGCTACCATCTGGTAACATGGATGGTGCACTGCTTCCACAAATAGATTATGGGGTTGTACATTGTGTCCTAGTGTGAACGGCATCCTGAAAGGTTTCCGCTGGACATCAGTAAGAGATAGTTATCATATGATCCACGCAGTAAGCTTACATGGTAAACGACGGGCAAATTATTGCCGAGCATGGCAAACTATATTTAAATGGTTCGAAGCAGCATCAGCCAAAAAGAAATTAAAATAGTAAGATGAAACTAGGGATGTAAGTGGCAAATAAATGAAATCCGCCAGTCCCATCTAGTTAGTTTTTGCTACCTCCCTAGTACATTTTCCTCAAAAAAACAAAAACTCTTTTGAACTATCATACCACTAGTGAACTTTAATTGGGATTAAACCGGACCCAGTTGACATCCCTAGTTGAAAGGGAGTGTACAACCGCTATATTTAAGTTGCCAAGGCATCTAAGCAATTGAAATAATCTGAGAAAGCACTTAACAGCGTGGCCTCATATAGACTACAAAGACAGTCTTGTGATGAAGTTGAGAGGAAAAGTTAAGGACTCAAATGAAATAGGCATGCATTTGTTTACGATAGTACAGTAGGCACTGCTGACATATTGGCCAACTCAGGTATAGCGTAACAACAAATAAGCATTCGAATCAAGCAATACAACAAAGCAAACAACTGAACTATTTGTAATTCGGTAGGATTACACATTGAGGGCACAAGCCAAGAAAGCATCCCACTCGCATTACATTTCACATGTACTAAAACACACTGGCATACCATATGTTGCTGTGAAGCCTAGCTGCTGTTGCAATGTTCTTTGAAGATATCATCAGCATCCCGTGGTTGCAAATCTAGTTGTTGTAGTTTATTCTGCACCATCTATTTAGGTAAAATTAATTTTAATCGCATGCACTGGTCCGAATTGATCATCAATGGTTCATCTAAACTAATGAAAGAAGGGTGTGTGCATACACGACAATACTCCCTCTGATTCTTTTTACTTTGCGTATAACCTTTTCTCAGTTTTCTCGTATTAGTCTGCGCATTGCCGATTCCTAGCGTTGGTTTCCTTTTGTGTCCCGCCCCATTCGCCTCTGCCCTAATTAATTGGCAAATTAGTCCAGAAAAATTAAACCAGTGCCCTCCTTGGTATGCGGGTCAAGAGTTATGCGCAGAGTAAATAGAATCGGAGGGAGTATATTTGCTTCCCTCTATTTTTATGCTTGTTCGAGGTGCCAGCCCCAAAATAACAAATATTTTGCTTGATGGGGTTGGCAGCTCCATAATTAATAGAAGCATCAAATTAGTCATGCAACTTGGGAAGATCAAGAACACACAAACAAGTAATGAACATAGGCTCAGAGCAGTGATGTAATAGCTAGCATCAGAAAATGTAGGGTAAAACGAACAAAAAGCAGCGGAACCACATGCTAGTTTGCTAATGTGTAATTAAGCATAGAGAACATTAAGCAGTCTGATGGAACCAATAGGTGGCATCAGAACAAAACTAAAGCATATTAACTATATGTGCACTGGTATGTAATTTAGCACATGTAACATGTTCACTGCCAGAAGTATGGCCCTACAGGTGCAAGCATAATAACGCGTCTCATGAAAAACTGAATGATGCCCTGAAGAAATTCAAAGGTGCGGTGCTTATGCTAGGAAAGTGAATGTAGGCGCCGGCCGTTGGATAATAGTACCTGATTCTCGGCGGCGTATGGGTATCGTTGTCCTACTTGATAGCTAAGGATCGTCGATGGTGCTCGTGTTGCGATTGAGTTTGGGCCGGCTGTCGCCGTCGCTGAAGCGGCTCCGGTGCTACGGTTGTGGCGCCTGTCGACATACAAGAAAGCTCATCTGTGATAAGTGAAAAGTTGCATGATAAAGAGAAAAACTGAAGGAGTACAAATCGAAATAACCTGATGAGGCTGCGGCGTCGGTAAAGCAGGGCCGGTGGAGTTGAATATGGCGTCCGTGGAGCGGGTCCGGTGCAGTGGACGAAGGCTTCAGCGGGCGCATTGTACAGTGCTTTCGGTGAGGCGGATCTGTTGCGGCGGACGAGGGCTTGTATAAAGGGCCAGCGAAGGGGCAGACGAGGTAGTCAGTGAAGGGCCTACGCTGTGGTGGACGAGGGCGCCGGTTAAGCAGATCTGGTGCGGTGGACCATGATGGCGGTCAAGGAGATCTGGAGCGGTGGACAAGCCAGTCGCTGAAGCGGCTCCGGTGAAGTGGTGAGTTGGCAATTGGGGGTTCCATGGTGCGGAAGGTAGATCCGGCGGGGTGTGAGGTCCACCACTGTGGCGGAGGACTAGATTCAGTGGCTTGTCGTGGTTCGGGGGTTGGGGAGGGGAAGGGGAGGGGCTCTGGGGAAGAATGTTGGGGGCAAAGAGGGGAAAACAATGGAGTTACCAAAGCAGCCCTTTTCCGTTCATGTGGCAGGGGTAAAACAGGAATATCGCAGGGCTAAACTTTCGGGCACGTGATATTTCGATGTGAGCGGGAAGTTTGAAAGCTTTTGGCACCTAAAATTATAAGTATTCTGCTCTCGTACCGCCAACTATGATATCATGGCCGACAATTTGTTTGTTTTGCACGCAAAAAATAATATGTGCAAGTTTTGAAAATCAATGTCTCCAACTCGAAACTTAGATTGTCCATTCAATTCAAATATGGATCATTGAGCTACTACATGAAAATACCATCATACGGTCCAATTCAAATGAAATTCCAAATGTGTTTATCCTAAATATGATCACAAAAGCAAAAATGTGTATGTGTATGAATAAAGTGGATAATTACAAAGTTTGAACATGCCCGTATGTGTATATCTCTAGGTTTGATATATGAATTTGAAATCACGAAATCCCGGCTTAAAAATGTACCTCCGCTTAAATGAATTACAAAAGCTAATGATGGAGTCGAATTCCAAAATTCCAATCTTAGGTTTGTAATTCTGGTACATCAAGGTATATCACGCATGTTCAAAAGTATCGTTATCTCATAGTACAAACTGTGAAACAAATTGATCAACCATGAGTGCACAATATCTCAATTACGCTAAAGTCCCTCAAATATAGACACCTCACTCTTTATCTGAAGTCAACCCCCCCCCCAACACACACACACAGAGAAGTCGTTCTCTCCCCCAAACACCAACACACGAGCACATTAACACCCATCTCTCTTGTAAAGTCCAGACCCCAACATAGGTCTCTATTACTTTGTCTCTCAGGAATGCACACATCTCTTCCCTCACTCTCTAGGTCTCCTGCTATCTCTCTTACCCAAGCACACGCACTATGTAGAGTGTATATTTCCCATACACACAAAACGTCGCCCCCAAATGTCTATCTCCCTAGTTATGTGGTTCTCGCGCACTCACCTCACACACCACCCCCACTGCAAACAAGCACACTTTGTCTCCTTGTGCACCACTCTCCTCTTTCTGTCTCTCCCACATGCGGACCTGCCCCAGCTCCTTCCCTGTATACATATATGTCGTGACTCTTTGCATAGCTCCCTAATGTATAATCGTTCTTGATTTCGCACATTGTTCTCTACAACATCTATTCTAGATCTCTCATGAAGTCCCTATCACAGACACGATGACTCGCTTCCCTTGCGTCTCCGTTCATAGGCCAATTTCGGACAACATCAACATTGTCTCCCTATCTATACGCCATTTATGGACACAAATGACCCCTCTCGCCCCCTCTCTTCCTCTCTCTCTCTCTCTCTCTCCGTCGCTAGCCCTCTCTTTCTTTCGCTCTCACACCCCTCTCCCACACACACACTCGATGTCTGTTCCAAATAGTCTGCTCCCCCCACCCGCACCCGTGCTATCTCGCTACTACACATGTCACACCATTCCCACTTCCCTTATACTAGGTTTATATCATCAGTGGTCTCTCTACTCCACATACACTCTCTCCCTCTCACACACAAACGCGTGCACAAACACACACAGACACGCACAAACACCCATTTACCTGGATCCTCATCTCTCCTCATGTCCGCATGTGTATCTCACACACTCACTCTCTAATTATGTATATGTGTCTCCATGTTACACAACACAAATCCCCATGTACATGTCTCTCTCTATCCTCCACACACATAGACACAAAGAATCTGTTATCATTGCCTCAGTCTCTAACATATCTCTCTCTCTCTCGCAAACACGCTCAACAAGGGTTCCCCCCGTGAATAACTTACCGTCTATTCATGAACAGTGGTGGCAGTACGGCGAACACGAGACGTGAAAAAGAATAAATCTACACGTGCTTAGACCACCTAGTATGACTACTAGGAATAGAGCAAGCCAAAAAGCGCGCCGCCGTCACCCCCTCCTTGTCGGCGATGGGAAAATCTTCGTTTTACACAGTCGAGAAGTCATTGTGTTAAGGCCCCACATGTCGAGGCATTGAATATAATGTAGATGCTAGTTTACGGAAGCAAGTATCGTTAATACGTTTGTATCTCCATACTTATATTTCTTCTCTTATAAAAAACCGAGTTGGTGATGATGGTACGTGTGCCATCTTGCAATATAGAACGTCCGATCTATATCTGACGGATGGAAATTAAACTAAAATATATCCTCACCCCTCTCCACATTTGCAGACAAGGCCTTCCCTCGTTCATCCTTATCTCCAACAAACCTTATTATTGAGAAATTAAGAAAGGAAGCCTCTGGAACAAACTGGCCTGGTGGCCGCTGCCGGCGTCGTCAATCCCCATGCCTCCGCTCAGTTCGACCACCAACCACCACCACACCCCACTCCTCTTCACCTTATCTCATATTTCTCGAGATATCATTAGTTTTTACACATGGGATTATTCCCGCAAGGGTCAATCACAACAAGTGTTTTATAAAAAATGCATCTTGATGTTTCGTGCAATGCACGGATCTTGCTAGTACTCCTACACAAGACTAAGTTGGTGATGCTGGTGTGTCTGCCATCCGTCGTTTCTGACCATTAGATCTACATCTAACGATTGTGAGGTAAGTTGTTGCCTTTTCTCACCAACATCCCACTTCTCTACCAATTTGCAGAAAAACCCATAATTAGTATCTTAAAACCAACCACATCCCTCCCTGACCTCACCAAAATAGCCCAAGGAAAATATCTAATTGAAACATAATATATCTCTAGTGACATATGTATATCAAAATTAGAGTGTTTTGTACCAAGTTTGTGAATAAGTATTATTCTAATTATGATTTGTTGCAACGGACATGAACATTGCTAGTATTTCCAACCATGCATTTCTTTTCCTAGTATTCCATAGTTTCGAGTTTTCCATCAAGATATTAGTCACTCATGGTTGATATTTACTTTCAATCATGTACACATATGCACTATGTAACTAGCCTTGCTTATTGGCTTCCAAAGCTTAACTTTCACTCCTACTTACAATATGTAGAGTATTTAACAAAAAACTACCACTTTCAACCAGCCCTAGGAGGAATCTATTGTACAAAAAATAGCAAAAACATACCCAAAATTTCTTAATCCACGCCAAAAACTACCTAGTACTCCTACCGATTAGGTTCGTTTAAACCCATTTATGACAGGGTTGGCCCACATGTCCGTGCTGACGAGGCAGATTAAAGCAACACATTTTGTTTGATCGTTGACACGAGGGACCCACATCGGACCTTCTATCCTGTTATTCCCCCTCAAATCATTATTTTTCCTGAACATTACTTCAAATAGTACTGATGTGTGTTCATCGGTGGCGCCGGTGATGAGCGAGTTGGCCGCCGCTCCGCCGGACAGGCCGGACGTCGCGCTGGCCTCCGCACGGGTAGGCAGGCTGGCCCGAGCGTGACTCACGAGCGAGCAAGCCGCCGCGCTGGCCTTCACTCGATCCAGATGGCTGGCCTTAGAGCAGCGCGCGTGAGCAAGCCACCGAGCTGCCTTGCCAATCTAGCTAGCAAACCTTGCAGACAAGCAGCTGGACGGAGCTATCTTGGCTAGCTAGCGGCCGCGAGCGCCGGACGGAGCTGGCATCCGGGCTGTCGCAACATGGGCTCCACACCGCCGGCGGTTTTGACCTCGCCTTCTGTCGGCGGCGATAGCTGTGTCCCATGGCCGAGGATGACTAGGTGTACGGGCCGGAGGTAGGAGGTCACTCGAGGATTTTTGTTGGTAAGAGCATGTACAATGGTTGATAAGGTAGTCTTATCTTAAGTCTGCCACGTATGCAAGTGGTATTAGTTTCTTGGCATTTTAGTTGTTTCTTGCATTATTAGAGCAAGTACAAAAGAGCTGAGTCAGCGGGCTGTAAGAAATAAACTACTACTACATGTTGGCTATAAGATGGGTTGTAGATGACATGGCACTGGCTTATAGCCAGCAGCTGGCTATACTATTAACCATGCTCTTAGGGGTTTCTTGTAAGGAACAATGTACGTACTACTAGCGACAAAAGGCGATTCTAGGTTGCGTTGTACTCCAACGAGTACTACTAGTGGTCGCGGGAGTGTATACCTCGTTTTGTGGGTTCGATCCCGGCCGAACGCACGGTGGCCTTTTTTTAAAATAGTACTACTACACTTCGCTCCGAGCCAATATTTTACACTGGTAGTTTGAGTTTTGAAGTCAAATGGACGTGCGGCCCCACAATCTGGGTGCACTGGACAGCCTAGCCACGTGAACGGGTTTTCCTTCCCAGCATCCCGTGGCTCACGTGCTCGCCCTAGCCACACCTCGCTTGCAGCTTCCAGCTAGTAGCATATTTAAACTAGCGCCTCCCAATTAAGCCCGAGGAGCCAGAAAAGCCTGGCAGGGCATTGGGAACTGTGAAATATGGCTCTGTACGTAAAGTGCTCTACTACTACTCTGTAACTTGTGGCGTTGCATGCATGGACTTCACTCCATTATCGGCTCTACTATAAAAGAAATTCCTCTTGCCGTGTTTTTTTTTGAAACGGAGGCAAAAGCTTTGCTTCATCTCATTCATAAAGAAGTAACTACTAACAAAGTTCGACAAGATCCATTACACCTCCACAAATGGAAGCGAAAAGCCTAGCCTCGCTGTATCAAATAACTCAAATGTTCTGCCCCGCAGTAACCGTTGCTGATAAACAGGCTGCTAGTGTGTGGGTGAGAGGAGCAGCTGAGTAGGCTAGCTACGTGAGAGGAGCGGCTGAATAGAGCACCGGGAGTACCCACTAGGCTAGTATGCAGGTGTACTTCCCCTGCATTTATAGTACAACGATGGTTCTAGAGAACAGTACTACCCTCCACTTCCAACTATAGCTCCTTGGCCCTAAGATTCAAGAGTTCAAAACTGGTGCACTATACAAGACTAGACTAGAAGTACAATACATCGCACTACTAGTTGAGAAAAGTAGTACTAGTACTGCTACAGTACGAGTATGTACTCCTCCGTCACATAATGTACGACGTTTTTTGACACTAGTTGGCGTGTACAAAAAATGGCAAAAACATACCCAAAATTTCTTAATCCACGCCAAAAACTACTACCTAGTGCCAAAAATTTCTTACTAGTGCTATTATTTACAGTATAATGCAATCCCATAACGTTCCATAATGCTAGTACTAGTACTCCATGGTACCAAAAACTACTACATAGTGCCAAAAATTTCTTACTAGTGCTATTATTTAGAGTAGTAAATAATAGCCTCACCCCTTCACTGAGGAACAATCTACAGTTGGAACGGACGAGGCTCTACGGTTACTACACTCTTATCTCCTCCTCGCCAGTTCCCCTCCCCCCGAAGAGAAGGCAGTTCGTCGCTGCTCCCATGGATTCGCCAGGCGGTTCTCCTCCTCGTTGGGGCTGGGAGACCTTGGACGACGATTCTCTGGGAGAAATCGCACGCCGCTCCGACATCCTCACCGCCGCAAGACTCGGTGCTTCCTGCACCAACTTTTTCAAGACTCTGCTTAAATAGGCTTGGGAAAAATCCATGCTTGTTGGTCTTCCATGCGTCCTCGAGGAGAAGGTTCTTCTATGGGACAATTCTTCGAACAGTCCACCGCTCCCTGGCCATGGTTGCACGTTGACTCCGCTAGAGTTGACGACATTGACAGGTAGTCGGATTTTGTCCGATGAGCAGGTCAGTAATGGAGTTTGATCATGTAGTACTTAGTTATTCCATTTCCATCATGTAATTTCTCCGCTGCCCACCGTCTTATATATAGGTCTGGGTCAGTGCCAACGAAGATTGGCTTGCATACCTCCGGCTGGATACCACCATGATTTTGCACAACATCCACAGCAGTGCGGCCATTCCGGTAGACCCATTCTCCACCATTGGGATCGGCCTTCCGGACTGGCTGGGCAAGAATACGTATGATGATGCCTACATGAGATTGAAGAAGATAGCAATTGCGGACCCGCCGACAAAGTGGCGTGGCTACGATGATTACTATGTCATCGGGGTGTTCGACATAAGGATTACCATCAATGCAGGAGGCAGTAACGGCAGATGCTGTCGCATGTTGGTGGCGGCAGATTTGTACCCCCTACACGTTCGAAGATGTCGTGCGCCATCTAGGTCGCATCTTCACGGTGACAAGCCATGGGACTTGTTTCATCTGGTTGACATCCTATGGTACGGGAGATTACAAACGGAATGCACAGACCATCTTTTGCATCCCTAACGGTACTCCATTATTTTGCAGGGACCATTCATCCCCCGATCAAAATAAGATCACCGATCATGGATGTGCATTTGCATCCGCGATTCGGTCTAACCTGGAACCTTGTAGCTGACTTTGGCATATTGGGATCAACTATCTTAGCAGTCGTTATCCATGGTACCACTGATGTGCAACATGGTCACATAATCTACCACGATCGTACCGTCACCATCTACCCAGGTATTCCATTTTTTAACCCTCTCGCCTTCTCTTTCATTGTTGTACTAGTAGTATACTTTGTAGTACTAGTAGGAGTACTTTTTACCTTGGAGGACGCGCATATCTAGCTAGGCCCTTGAAGACTTGAACCTACTAGCTGCCACCATTTTTGTTTTTCCACATCTTACTATCTCATCCATGTAGCCAAGAGTGGCTATATATAATAAGCCAGTTATTTTACTTCCTCTATACCGGAGTAGTACTATTTGCTGCATAGTATTACTGACCGCCACATTTGAGCACACATTATTATGCATGGACCTTCACTATGTACGTCACCATGTGTCCAGATCTGGGATGCCGCGTGTACCAGATGAACGGCGCCGAGTTCGACCCCTGTGATGCTACGTGGGTGTCGAGGAACACTCTTGGAGAGTACTCGCTTTTCATCGGGGACAGCTACCCCATTGTGAAGCGGATGCCACCTTCCGTGCATGACACAGAAGGCCTGCCATTCATGAAGCATGGTTGTGTCTTCAGTGCGCACCGCCAGATGAACGACATGCTGGGACACGCTATCCCTGATTTATGACGCTTCATCTTGGATGAGTCTCCATCATGTGGAACCGGACTAGAAAGCTGCGACAATGATTCCCATTGCCCACCGCTATGGATCGTGCCATCCATGAAGAACACCTGGGACTGGAACCTGGAGGAGGACATGTAGCCCATCTATAACGTGTAAGTGGAGTACGGTAATTGTGAACGGTAGCGCTGCGAATATATGTAGACTAGTCGTGCACAAATTTATCACATGAGTTGGAGATGAACTTGTGTGGCATACTGGCATTTGTCCTTTAGAATTTATTACTAGTAAATGTGTTAAGTGTACGTGCAACTTGTGTGGTTGTTGCATGGACTCCAACACGCTCTTTGAGAGAAAAAGGTGGCACAGCTTTGGATATACGTGACATGGCGGCATCATACAGTAGCATCGTTCGCTATAGTTGTACTAGTACACTCCTAGTAGGACGACAACTCCTATAAAACCTTGCGCTTGGCTCTTTGCCTCTTCGGGAGGTTCAACAGTTTGTACTCGTGTGAACCTTGCACTTGGCTCTTCGCCTCTTCGGAAGGTCCAACAATGATGATACTACAGTATAATATGCTTCTGGCAATCTGACACCGATTGAACTGCTGCATGTCCACCGCGAGGGCGAGGGAGAGGGCGATGTAGTCAAAACCCTCTCCTCGTCCTGCGAACCACCGCGTGCGTGGGCGAGGGAGAGGCGTAGTAAGCAAGCGTCTCCTCGTTCGGCGAGTTGACGGGACACATCAAAGCAGTACTAGTACTAGTAGTAGTAGTCCATACTACGTTCTTTCCGATTAATATGGCTTAATTTGAAACGAGAAAAATACACTGGCGGTCACCGTATGTAACAGTACGCTCTTTACGGTCACTATATATAGTTTTGCGGTGATTATGCGATCACTAGCTCATAGTAGAGCACCGTATTGCACCCTACTGACCGGCCACATAGTCGACGTGGCACTTTGTTGGCTGGTTAAATTGTCACCTGGTTTCTGGGTCCCACCTGTCAGTTGGCAGAGCAAAGAAATCAGTTAAACAAAACTTTACGTAGGCGCGACACGAGTCCAACCCTTGCACGCGAACCGCCCTGGCTGTGTATGTGAGTGCATGCACGTGTCCTCCCTCGGTCTTCCAACAAAGAGTGTACTACATGATGTACATCTACACTTCCAATGCATTTATCCTTTAATCTAAATCGAATCTGTGGGGCATACCCACAACTCCCCTTCTGATCTGCAGCTGTCCTCTTTATGGTTTGCACTATTAGGCTCATGACTTTGAACTTCTGTGGAACATCAAAGATGTGAAGCAAGTTAATTGCATGGCCTCTGATCATCTTGTGATCACCTGACTTTGGCCAGAGAGTGTGCCTGAGGATCCAGTTGATAGTTGGCAAGCCTGACAGAAGGTAATGTACAGATCCAAACTTGTGTGTTTCAAGAGCAGCATCTGGGATCTGCTTGTACATGTGTGCCATCGTGTTGTGATCCTTCTTCTTCTTGGCATAGACATCCAAGTCATCTTCACTCTCTTCTGGGGCATTTATCAACTTAGCCCATTCTGCAACTATGGACTGGTACCTCGTACCTTTAGACATCCAAACAATCCTTCCATCATTCATTGACTAATGCACCAACTTGTGCTGTAGGTGTAGGCTACATGTCTATCCTTAATTACAGCATGCAACGGCCTTCATTTAATCTTCTTATCTCAATGGTCGCGTGCACACATAAGTCTGCTACTTTTGGGCGTTAATTATGCCCTGGTCAATGTGTAAATCTCTAAATGTACAGTCTTTCACGGACGTAGGGAGTAGGTTGAGCACTTGAGCGTGAGCGTGTGTATTGCGTCGTGTGTTGTGTGCCGCATGGGTGCGTGAGTGTTGCGTGCATCCATGTGTACGTGTGAGTGTTGCATGTTGCATGCATGCATGCATGAGGCTTACTCCCTCCCATTGACATGTTCATATTTCAAGCTTCCTCTGTTCCCTCCATATGGTGATACTCCCTCTGTTCCCAAATAGTACGGAGTAAAAGCCTCCCACTGTTCCCACATACGGAGTATTTGTCTTTCTACAGATTTCAACCAGTGACTAGGTACAGAGCAAAATGAGTGAAGTGAGCGTAGAGGCATAGGGATACTGTAGAAAGGAAGTCCTCGCAATCCATTTATTCCCCATCTCGGTCAGAGAGAACTATTCAACTAGTCTCTTCTTCTTCCTCCTCTCTTCTTCTTCCTCCTCTCTTCCCCATAGTTGGCCGCACACCATTTACCTCCGCTCACTGCTCGCCCGCCCGCGCCATCTTCCTTGGTAGCTCGCGCGTACCATATCCCCCCGCTCACTGCTCGGTCACATGAGGAGAAGCTTCTTCGCTCGCCCGCTCGAATCCACTTCCCCGCTAGCTCGCAGGCACCGAAAACCCCTATGACAGAACCGAATAACACGCAGAGCCGCGATTGGAATTCCCTCCCCGGTGTTCTCTTGGAGCAGATATGTAGTCGTATGGACCTACTCAGCACCGTCCGTCTGGCCGCATGCTCGGTGTCTTTATACCGTCTACTCGTCTGCAACCGGCCGGCTCTTTTGAAGACACCCTGCTTGCTGATGCCCGATCCTCACAGGTGGCCCAGACACCGACTTGACGACCTACGGAGGTTGCCGTGGTGCCCCTCGACATGCTACCACTACCCGTCCACCTGTCCTTCATGCGCGGCCACTACTGGGCGGGCATGAAGGCCAACTCGATCGTCCTCATCCACCACACCGGTAGTCCATGGCGTCTCGTGGATATCTACACCCAGCGAGAGATCACCCTTCCATCATTGTATACCGCCGCCATCGAGCCTCGCGGCCCACCGGACACTCCTGCCTAATACGCACGAGACGTGTCAAGCTTTTGGCTCGACCTCTATTTGCAGAAAGTTGTAATCCGCGAAGTGCCCACACCGTCAGAAGAGTACATGGATTACAAGCTCATTTCCTTGTTCAACAAGGGATTAGTCTATCTGGAATCTGGTCACCATACATGGTTATGGCTCATCATCAATCCTGTTGAGGAAACATCTCTGTCTGATGCTATAGTGCACGATGGCATCATTTACACGGTCGACGCACAGATTGGCTACCTATATTGGTGGAATCTATCGTCGTGTAATTGTTCTATCTCATCTCATCTTTACCTTATGAATACGACTGCTTGTTCATTTGTTACAAATTTAGAATGCATAGCATGTCTATAACCACATCATTGCTATATGTTCCTCTCATTTCCTAGATTTTTATGACCACATGTGTTATTGATAGAGTTGATATGAGAACAATTGGCATCTAATGATTGTTAAAATGCATATTATGAGCATAACATCATGATTGCTATATGTTACTCTCGTTTACAAGATTTTTATAACAACGCATGTTATTGCTTAGAGTTGATATGAGAACAGTAGTAGTAAGTGCTATGGTAGAATATGAGTAGGCGCTGTGATAGCTGTTTTCCTCTCATTGTTACATGATGTTTGAACCATGACATATTGCTAGAATATGAAAGCCATTGGCTTATTTTTTAACTTGCGGTATGATTATGACCACGACATTGCAATTCTCTGTCTGTGATATGTGTCACTATTATAATAATCTTAATTCCACACATACTCTGAACATGATTGTTTATTTTTGTCCTTTTGGTCTCCAATTTGAATTGTTGCAGCAGACGCAAATGCGCTGGCCTTCATGATTCCAGGACCTGGAATCATACCAGTCGATGGGTGGTAGTTTATCGCTCGTTCAGCTGACGGCGGTCATTTGATGCTCATTCGCATGTACCAAATTAACCAAACCATTACATCAAACCACATGCAATAAAATGCGTGGGGCGTTCGTGACATTGATGGCTATGGCTGCTTCGTGTTTGAGAAAGATCCCAGCTCCGTTGGGCCAGGCGTATTCAACTGGAGGCGGGTTTATAGCCTCGGCAACCACTCCTTGTTCCTCGGGCTCAATTATCCGATCATCCAACCAATCATCGATCATATCACCGGCGATGATTACTGTGCTATGCAACTTCCATTCGAGAGGGGGGCTATGTTTACACATCATACCATGGGTTTTATGAATCACCATATCCAGAGATTTGTCGACACATGTTGTTGCCAGATAATCTTCAGTGTGTGAAAGGCATCAAGCTTCCATGCGATGGATGGCTTTTGCAAACCCGACATGCGGCGATGTGATTCATGCCAACACCAAATATGCACAACTTGATTCGTGCTGATATCTAGACTGTGCCATGTATTCTGCTGCTGTAGCATGACCCTCTTTTGTTGGATATTATGTATTGTTGTTAGTTTGAAGCACTCCTCTGGTTTGAAGGATAGATACCTTCCTGGGATCAAGTGCATCCTAACTCACCTGCGTAGGATGTACTGATAATGATGATGGAGATGTCGTGCAGAAGCCACACACACACACACACACACACACACACACACACATATATATATATATATATATATATATATATATATCAGTTAAGCTTCAAGTGCGAACTTGTTAGTTAAACCTATGTATAAATTGTGACACTAAATACGACTAGTAAGTAGTACAGTAGCAGTACTAGTATACGTCGGTCAAATTATTCATCATGTCCACACAATGAATTGACGTGACAACACGCTGCGCGTGAGGTGACACAAGAATCCCGGCGGCGTGTTTGGGTATTCTGGACTTTAGATTTGGAGTACCACTTATCTGTCGAAATCTTTCATCATTCACTTAAAACAGTCGATTGATCATACATTGAGTACCATATAACTGGAATTACCGATGCAAGTCGAAGAAGGATTGGCCCGTGATGCCGGCTAGCATCAAGTTCAATCCCACGGATCAGGAGCTGATCAAGCACCTTGAGGCCAAAGTGAGTGCTGACAGTGCGAGATTTCAGTCTCTCATCGATTTGTTCATACGAACCATCGACAGCGAGCACGGCATATGTTACACCCAACCTGAGAAACTTCCAGGTAAGACACGGATCGGCCGTCTACTTGCACAAACATATTGCTTTGTTTATAGCTCTATTTTTCTTTTTAGACACATACCTAGTGTCGTGGGTTTGTCACGGCAGATGCCCTCGTGAAAGGACTTAGTTGTGGAGCCATCGCAACGGGTTAGCTTAAAGGGTTAAACCGGACAAGGCGACACGGGAGTTTATACTAGTTCGGCCCCTTAGATGAAGGTAAAAGCCTACGTCTAGTTGTGATTGGTATTGCTAGGGTTTCGAAGCCAGGGAGCGAATCCGCTTTGTCTGGCTTTCGAGTTGTTGTTGTCTGTCTCTAAACCGCGGCCGGGTCATCCCTTTATATACATAGGTTGACGCCCGCCGGGCTACAGAGTCCCGAAGCCGGTTTATAAACGTATCCAGTTCGGCCTCTCTCTTTCTATCTTACTATACAAGTTACATGACTGGGCCGGTTTACATTTACATACTGCAACTCGCCTTTGGGCCCTCCGTAAAGCGCTAGCATCTTTACATCTTCATGGGCTTCTAATCTCCAAAGAGTCAACCCGGCTACCCAAGGCCGGTCTACCTCCAGTAGTAATATCCCCAACATTAGGCCCCAGATTGGTTTGAACTTGTTCATGTCAATCTTCCACACTTTAGAAAAAATCTTCTCTCTTGTCTTCGTTTTTGATCTTGTAAACTGCCGTGACGTCATACTTCAAAATTACGATAAACTGTCCTGACGTCATCCATCCGTTGATATCAAAGATTTCCTTCCTTTAATATATATCCAGTTATCGAGGCGACACCTTTATTAACTTATCCATTTTTTGGACTCCTCAATTCCCGCACTTGCCATTTTTTCACTTCGCCTTATAAATAGGACCAAGGGGTCATTTTCACCGTTTCCCCCGTGCCTCTCCGCATCGTCTTTCTTGCGCCGCTCAGCCTCTGGAACTCCGCCGCCACCATCGACCGTCGTTTCTGCTCCGACCTTGGCCGCTGCATCGCCCTGAACGCACCAGAGAACTGTGACGCCCTTCCGCTTCCTCACTAGCTACTGTAAGTTCTCTGCTTTTTCCACCATAGATCTATTCTAGGGTTTCGATATTCCTCGCAGTTCTTCCGAAGTTCATCAGTGCTATTCTTCCATGTTCTTCCTTTAATAAATGGACACTTCATGCTTGATACATCTCTTACCGTAGCTTAACTACCATGATCATCACAAATCTTTATGTGCAAACAACTGATCTGTCTGTCAAAAATTGCTTCAGTTCTGCACCCCTTCAAGATCCAATTATTTTTGCTTTTCTGTCTTATCTCTAGATCCGAAAGTTTTAACAGGTGTGGATTTTGTACGTTGTTGGATATCCTGGAGTATGTTAACCCTTTCAATGCGCCCTACATCTTTTGAACAGGATGTTAACCCTTTTTATTCTGTTTGCAGGGCCAAAGCCAGACCTAGCAAGAAAGCTCGGGTCACCAATCCGCCAGAAGACCCTGTTGCTGAAGAAGAACCAAGAGTTGAACCGGAGCAAACAGGTGAACCGGAAGGCCTCCATCCTGAAACAACGTTTGATGATCCGCTCCTTGATGGCCAACATACTGACGAACCCACAGATGTTGAGCCTGCCGCCCCTGATGCTGAACCGGCAGAACCAAACTGACGCTAATCCAATGAAAAACACTGAAATTCCATCATCATCCGCCCAAAATCCTGAAGGCCAAGGCGATGACGTTATTATTACTGGAGCAGGCCACAGTTCTCCTGGTCATCCCGTCATTTTGGCTCAGCATAGTGCCAAAGAAGAGCAAATTGCCAGGGATAAAGGTAAATGGAGCAGCGACTTATCAAACTATGCTCATCTTAATGCTGATGAGCTTCATTCCGGCTTCTTGAACCGTCTGCACTCAAACCGGGATTACGAAGCCGGTTTGGTGAATTTGATGAAAGAACGATATGAGGTAAATTCTTCTCCCTTGCACATTGATTTATAGCTGAAATACTATTCCAAGTAGCCCCCAAGAGCCGTTTTATGATTGTCAATCATAAACCGGGTCTTTGTAACACTTTAAGCATCCCATCATTAATTAACACTTTAAGCATCCCATCATTAATCCTTGCCAAGGCGTGTCTTCAATCATAGATAAAACTCATGTTTGAAAAATGAGATAACATTCTGTAGTATAGCCCCCAAAGGCCGGTTTAACTTGGCAAGTTAATCTGGTTTTTAATCCACACCACCAGTTTAGAACAAAGTACATTAGCCCCCAAGTGTCAAGGATAATGCTTGCATTGTTCTGGAGACTTGCATAGAAGGTGGTATTTGAGAGGAAATAAGCATTAGCCCCCAAGTATGAAGTGGATAACTTGTTATATGCTTTATACTTAGTGCATATATATGTTGTTTTGTTGAAGATACCTTCAATGTTGCAGGCTAAACTGAGAAGCAAAGATGCCAAAAACTCTGACTTGCAAGAAAATGTGAAGTCACGACAAGCCGAAGCTGCAAAAGCCAAAGAGGAGCTGACCCAGGCCCTGGCCGGAATGGAAAAATTGAAAGAATCCTTCAATCAAGATCGTGCTGCATGGCAGACCGAAAAAGCCGGTTTTACCAAAAGAGCCGTAGATGCTGAGGAAGCCCTGAAACCGGTGGCTGAAGAACTAGCCAGTTTGAAGTGCCAAATCAACGCTATGACCTCTACTATATTTGGTAAGTATCTTCTTATGTATGTTGCATCAGTCAATGAATCTTAAAACTGACCATGATGTGGAAAAAATCTTTGGCAGGAACTCGGATCACTCATCTTGGTGCAGATATATGGATGAAGCTCAAAGAGGCATACACATTGGTTGAGCAGCTATACTCTGGATCTCAGCGAGCCATTAGTACAGCAGCTTATAACAAACCGGCACCAACATTGATTAAGGAAACCCTTGAGAAGCTGGGAATGTTACTGGCGCGTATTGGCGAGTTGAAAAGAGCCGCTGCAAGAGCCGGAGCATTAACTGCCCTTATTTGAGCCAAGGCCTGGATTCCAGATCTTGAAGCAGAGGATATCATTAGAGGGTATCCAGGCGTTAAAGAAGACGATTCAAACTTTGACAATGATGATCTTTGGCGGTTGACCAAACAGATGCGGCCAGCAGCCAGCAAATTAGCTGAAGACACCGATTTGTCCCATTTTCAACCGTTTTATGATGCAGCAGGGAAAAGACAACATGCCGAGATCTACGAAGTCGAAGAACTTGTGCCTCCGATTCGTAAGAACACTTATGCCCCTGATATTAACCCTTCTGATCTAATCCATGAAGAAGCAGTATTCCGAACTTTAACCAGAATCGATTGGTCAACGACTGATTGCCAGCGGCTGGGGAGGGATGAAGAAGTGCGTACACCAACTGATCCGCAACCATCAAACCATCGTGATGAAGAGTCCTGATCCGGTCGCCGGTTTATATGGCTACTGTGAAAAACAATGGCACTATTGAGCCGCTTTAAAGCTTCATGTAATAGGATAGCTGAAACTTTGTTTATCTGCCATGCCATCGAGCAAGCTTCATATCCCTTTGTGACAATCTATGCCGCCCTTCAGGATATATTTTATGCATAGTCTATGATGACTTGCCTTCCTCATTGAGTGAGCAAACGTGTACACAGCAAAGGTGTTTAACACCAACCTGATATGTTTGATAATCTCATCTTCATAATGTCGGTCTATCTATTAAACCGGACTGGTATACCTACCGGATTTTCTTCATAACACTGGTGATTTAGTCAAACCATACCGGGTCAGTGACCACCGGTTTATAACTGATCATGAGCCAACAGCTGGTGTTTGGAAAGCAAGCCGGATCAAGGATACCAGTTTATCAAAAAATACTTATGATTGTCAACAAAAAAATTCAAATAGGAAAATATGCGAGGCTTTTTACGAGGTGCCAGGCTCCAAATCGAGGCTTTTCATGGGCTGCCAGGCCTCTGAGTTTAACCATTTAACAAAGCCTTTTAAGATGGGCCTCCAATTAACCAATCACCGTTTTAACTATGACAAGTTCAGGGTCTATAAAAGATTGACTTGTCAAACGTTCGATGGGTCATGCCAGGATTACCTGGATAGGAGTGGCTTACTTGATGAAGGCAGGTTAACCCGGGGTTTTAGGTGAATACACCAGGGTTCCAAGCCGTGGCTTGATAGCCAATTACGAGGGTCCTTTCAAACTCTTTGTTGCTTTGAAAAAAAAGAGCCCCCAAGTAACTTTGTGAGCGATGCTCAGCGTGTGCCTATGTTTGAGTTTGTACAGTGCACAATACTCTCTTTGGCTCCACAAATTTGTCCTTGTGTGGCTGAAAAGCCTATCAAGAGGTGTAGCTGTGGTTCAAACATGACCAAGCCCCTTAGTGATTTTCTTTATCTTTATGCAGTTGCTGAATCCGGTTTAACAAAGACTCCACTTTGACTGTTAACCTGTAAAAGCACACATATGATATAAGAAAGAACAGATACCCCGCTTATAACGGAGGCTCCGGTTTATTATATGGTATATACACTGTCACAAATATGTACAGGTGAAAAAGCCTATGGCTTCAAGTATAGTAAGGCCGAAGGAGAGCTATGCTCCATGGCCGCTTTGTCTCCTCCTCTGATTAACGTGAGTCTTCATGCTCTCGAACATCAATGAGGTAGTAGGATCCGTTGTGCAGATTTTTGCTGACCACAAAGGGTCCTTCCCAAGGGGGGATAACTTATGCATATCAGTCTGATCCTGGATGAGCCGGAGCACCAAATCACCTTCTTGAAAAGGTTCTAGTTTTAACCCGGCGGCTGTGATAACGTCGAAGATCTTGTTGATAAATCACCGAACGCACTGCTGCAAGATCCCGCTCTTCATCCAACAGGTCCAGAGAATCCTGACGTGCCTTCTCATTATCAGTTTCAACATAAGCTGCCACACGGGGCGAATCGTGACGGATGTCACTAGGAAGAACCGCCTCTGCTCCATAAACCATGAAGAAAGGCGTGTAACCCATAGACCTATTGGGTGTGGTGTTGATGCTCCATAACACAGAAGGTAGCTCTTCGACCCAACAACCCGACATCCGCTTTAAGGGAACCATAAGCCTTGGTTTGATACCCTACAGAATTTCTTGATTTGCCCTTTCCGCTTGACCATTAGATTGGGGGTGAGCCACTAATGCTAGATCAAGCCGGATGTGCTCACGTTGACAGAATTCTTCCATCTCTCCTTTTGACAAGTTAGTGCCATTATCTGTTATAATGCTATGTGGAAAGCCAAACCGGAATATCACCTTTTTGATGAATTGAACCGCTGTGGCTGCATCACACTTACTGACTGGCTCTGCCTCTACCCATTTAGTGAATTTATCAACTACTACTAATAGATGGGTCTTCTTGTCCTTGGAGCGCTTGAAGGATCCAACCATATCCAGCCCCCAAGTGGCAAACGGCCACGTAATTGGAATCATCCGCAACTCTTGAGCCGGAACATGCACACGGCGGGCAAAACTTTTGACATCCATCACATCTCTTGACCAAATCCTCCGCATCAGCATGCGCCGTCAACCAGTAAAAACTGTGGCGAAAAGCTTTAGCAACCAACGACTTTGAACCGGTGTGATGACCGCAATCCCCTTCATGAATTTCTCGCAAAATCTCACAACCTTCTTGAGGAGAAACGCATCGTTGAATCGCTCCTGAAACACTATAATGATGTAACTCCCCGTTGAGTATGGTCATGGACTTGGAACGCCGGATTATCTGTCGGGCCAATGTTTCCTCAGCTGGTAACTCGCCACGGTTCATGTAATCCAGATATGGGATCGTCCAATCCGATATGGCATGCAAAGTTGCCACCAATTGAGCCTCCGGATCAGGAACAGCCAAATCTTCTTCGGTTGGTATTTTGACTGACGGATTGTGCAACACATCAAGAAAGACATTGGGCGGAACCGGTTTACATTGGGAACCAAGACGACTTCAAGCGTCCGCCGCTTCATTCTTCCTCCGGTCTATATGGTCCACCTAATAACCTTTAAAGTGAATAGCCACTGTGTCCACCTCTTGCCGATATGCAGCCATGAGTGGGTCCTTAGAATCCCAAGTGCCAGACACTTGCTGAGCCACTAGATCTGAATCGCCGAAGCACTTAACCCGGCTCAAATTCATCTCTTTACCCATCTGAAGACCGTGGAGTAAAGCCTCATATTCAGCTGCATTGTTAGTACAGGGGAATATTAAACGGAGGACATAACAAAACTTATGACCTCGTGGGGAGGTTAATATGACTCCAGCCCCCGAACCCTCTAGCCGTCTGGAACCATCAAAATGAATAGTCCAATATGTACTATCTGGTTTCTCCTCAGGTGCCTGTAACTCCGTCCAGTCGTTGATGAAATCTACGAGTGCCTGGGACTTGATCGCCGTGCGGGGTATATATCTGAGCCCGTGGGGTCCAAGCTCAATGGCCCACTTGGCAATCCGGCCAGTTGCCTCTTTTTTTTGAATGATGTCACTCAGAGGAGCTGAACTGACTACTGTGATAGGCCCTGAAAATAGTGTTTGAGCTTCCAGCTTGCCATAAACACCCCATACACCAGTTTCTGCCAATGCGGATACCTCTGCTTTGACTCAATGAGCACCTCACTGATATAATAAACCGGCCGTTGAACCGGATACTCTTTTCCAGGCTCTTTGCGCTCTACCACAATGGCTACGCTAACAGCCCAGGCATTAGCAGCCACATATAATAATAAGGGCTCTTTATCGATCGGTGCTGCCAGTACGGGCGGTTCCACGAGCTGTTTCTTCGTATCTTCAAACCCCTTATCAGCTGCTTCCCTCCAGACAAAGTTATCCGTTTTCTTGAGCATCTGATATAAGGGAATGGCCTTCTCTCCAAGGCGGCTGATAAACCGGCTCAAGGCTGTAATCCGGCTGGCTAGACGTTGCACATTGTTAATACACGCCGGTTTAGCCAAGGACGTAATCGCTGCAATCTTTTCCGGATTAGCCTCAATGCCTCTGTTTGAAACCAGAAAGCCTAAGAGCTTGCCTGCCGGGACACCGAAAACACACTTCTCCGGATTGAGCATCATCTTGTAGACCCGGAGATTGTCAAAAGTTTCTCGTAGATCATCTATCAACGTCTCCTCCTTTCTGGATTTGACCACAATATCATCTACATACGCATGGACATTGCGCCTAATTTGCTTATGAAGGCAATTCTGAAAGCATTGCTGGTAAGTTGCCTGGGCACTCTTGAGTTGTAACGCCCTCGATGCGGCTATAGCTCCCACGTGTCGAGGCACGACTTAGAGACATAACCGCATTGAAAGCAATGTCGCAAGTTAGGCAATCATTACAACATCCCATGTAGTATATGATAAAAAGGGGAAGATACATAGTTGGCTTACACTCGCCACGTCACATCAGAGTTCATAAATAACATCCATCAAACAAACACTCATGGCCCGACTACGGCGCCAAAATAGAAAAGAACCCAACGTGCGACAAGGCCCTGAATCGATCCCCAACTAGGCACCACTACTGATCATCGGGAAAGGAAACATAATAACGTTGAGAGTCCTCGTCGAACTCCCACTTGAGCTCGTACTCGTCACCTGGAGCGAAATTACCTGGACCTGCATCTGGAGTTATAGTATCTGTGAGCCACGGGGACTCAGCAATCTCGCACCCTCGCGATCAAAACTATTTAAGCTTATAGGAATGGATAAGGCAAATATATGTGGAGCTGCAGCAAGCGACTAGCATATGTGGTGGCTAACTTATACGCAAAAGAGAGCGAGAAGAGGAGGCGAAGCACGAGCGAGAATCTAGAGGAACAACCTGCGCAAGCATTACTCCAACACCGTGTCCACTTCCCGGACTCCGCCGAGAAGAGGCCATCACGGTAACACACTCAGTTGATTCATTTAATTAATTAAGGTTCAAGTTATCTACAACCGGACATTAACAAATTCCCATCTGCCCATAACCGCGGGCACGGCTTTCGAAAGTTCAATCCCTGCAGGGGAGTCCCAACTTAGCCCATGACAAGCTCTCACGGTCAACGAAGGAATAGACCTCCTCCCAAGACGTTCCGATCAGACTCGGTATCTCGGTAACTCAAGACACTTCGACAGGTTAAAACAAGACCAGCAACACCGCCCGAATATGCCGACAAATCCCGATAGGAGCTGCACATATCTCTTTCTCAGGGCACACTCAGATTGTCTTAGGTACGGGTAGGCCAGCCCAGAGTTGCCCCTGGTAGCCACCGGTAGCTGACAGGTGGACCAAC